>NC_134486.1:364551179-364596179 GCF_040206685.1 Ascaphus truei
TAAATTAAGTGATGTTACCCGACAGGATACTTCTCAGACCTCCCAGGGAAATATGCTCGGATTTCCCACAAGTACAGTCGTGATTGGTTGTGGAAAGTGAGCGACCCAGTCAGGAAAACAACATGTGAATAAAAAACATATAAAAACAATAATTGTGCAGTATTGTGTTCACAATATTGAATCACAATACTGCACAATTATTGTTTTTATATGTTTTTTATTCACATGTTGTTTTCCTGACTGGGTCGCTCACTTTCCACAACCAATCACGTTATATACCTTAGTGACATCAGAGCTGTGGCTGTTTCCTAACAGTGGACTCAGAGCATGTTACCACTCCCCTTGAATACATATGACACCTCACCAGGGTGTGAGGGCAAACGTCCATGATTGATGCTGGCAATCCTGCATATTTACCAGGCTTACTGCCAGCATGAGAGAGAACTGTATACCATTTTTAAACTTGGCTACATTCTCCCCCTGGTGAATCCCAACGACCCGTCTGGGACCTAAATTTGTCAGATCTTCCTCCAGGCAGCACTGCAAAACATAATACACATGATCAAATTTCACATATACAGTTCTCATTTTTCACATAATAACATAACTTAACCAGTGCCTGCTGACCAGCAGACCGCACTGCTCCTGAAGAGTATGTCCCAGTACCTTCCTAATAATATTGCCTGGGGTCTGGCTTCTTTACTTCCCGGCCAGCGCTATCCTTGACCGTCATGCTCTACTCCCTGGGTAGCCCATTCTCCGGCCTGTACTCTACCCTGTGCATGAACACATTGCACCCAATGCTCCATACCCTCATTAATTGAAAAATTCTCTCCTCCACCGTGCCCAGCGCATCCGCCACCCTTGGTCAGGATATATTCCTCTATAGTTTCCCATAACCATCCATGCCTCTGGTCCTCTATCTCCTGCATTAATGGTTCAGGGACATAAGGGTACTCCACCCCGTGGGACTTCTTGTACTTTGTCACTATGGCCCTCTCAGCCCTGCTTGTCCTGATCAGCCCGGTATTACCGGCCTTTCCTGGCAGCACCCACGACAATGGTTCATCAGGTGCTCTGGGGTCCCTGAATCTGGCTGTCCCCTTGGGATCCACTACCCCCATATTAATGTCATGCCACCTTAGCCTAAGTTCCTCCAGCCATTCCTCTTCGCTGAATTGACCTACTCCCCACCAGTAATCAACTATCCCCTCTCTTCTTAAAATGAATCTAGTGCGGTCCAGCCAGGCCTCATACCCTTCGAATTTGGGCGGCCACCACCTGGTCTCTCTCTCTCCAGCATCCTCTGGTACCGCCACAGAACCCTCACCATCCTCCTGCTCTCCCCCTGAGGCTATCCCTGAGGTACCGGTCGATCTGGAATTGGACCCTAACCTTTTGGGCCTACTGGTGACCTTAACACTGATAGTACTAGGGCAGTCACTAGAACAGGACACCTGTCGCAGGTATCTTCCCCCTCCCGACCCGTCATCCAACGTAAAGCACTCGCCGTAGTCCAAGCTCTCCCCAGTCCTTTCATCCGAAGTGGCTCGGGACTCTCCAGACAACATTTGGATCGAATGAGACCCGTAGGAAAAAGTGACAGGGGCTTTAACTATGGCCGGGAGTTGGGCATAGGGAAATACTGCCAGCATCTGCGGGGCTACGACCTGCATCTCTTCGCTACCTTGCCCGGTGCCATCGGACTGGCCTTCCGGTTCTCCCGTGTCGCTGCTCCCAGGCTTCCGCAGGGCCTGCCAGCCCTTCCCGGATCCAGGCGATCTGGTACAGCTACTTGGTCGCGAGGACGCGGCCATCTTCCATCCGGTTCCGCAGTGTCCGCTGGAAGTGATGTCATCGATCTCGCGGGACTCCCTGCCGACATCTTGGGTTGGGTTCCCAACCGGAACCTCTTCTTCCAGAACGACGTCCGCCGCCGGAAGTGATGGTTCTGCTCTCTGCTCTGCCCGGACTAGGCTTTTCTCCACTGTTGCCACCACCGGCGCCTGGGGAGGGCAAGGATGGTTCCTTCTCCGCCGTCGGCTGCGCCAGTCACCACGGCCGTGGGACTCCGCCTCTCCGGTTGTCTCTGCACCGGCGACTTGCGACTCCGTTTCGCCGCGACACAGGTAAGTGCCGGTTCTCTTTCAGCACCGCTGTAGTGGTCCGCCGGTAGGTGCGTCACCACCGGTGTCGGGGTCACTTGCTCCTCTTCCGAGGATCCGAACTCCGACTCAGGGAGTGGCACTCCCGTAGGGGACCGATGGTGAGGTTCTTGGCTCTCACCTCGCGTACATGTCCTTTTCTCCTCAGGCTCCGTTTTTATCATAAGGAGCGATCCCCATGCTCCGGGATCAACTGGTTCTTTCCAGGCCGCACGCGGGGCTTCAGCCGTCAGCATGGCTGTGTCCACTCCGGCCTCCACTGTCTTTCCGGGCACAAAAGGTTGCACGGCCCATAAGAAATGGATGCCACATTGAGGGCAACTAGACGTGGTGCTGACCCCACCACCCGGCAGCCTGCACTGCATACACAGGCATTTTACAGTCTCTTTTCCCCCCGCCGTGAGAACCAGGAAGCCTCCTGGAGCCGAATAGGGATGGGCAGAGATGTCCGTTTCTTCGTTTGCTTTGCCAGCCATGTTGCTAACAGGAGACACTTTTAGTAGAGGTCTTTCCTGTTCTCCAGCTCCTCGCAACTGAAGGGCAGGGGCTGGTTTAGTAACTCCTCCCTCTTCTAGCTCCAGCCTCATTTGGCACAGCTGGAAACCACTCCCCCTGGTTGAGATTAGGGGAGGGTCCCACAAGTTTACAGGGTGACCCAACACTGGGGCTGAGCTTGTCACTGTCCATGAGGGCACGGCCACAGCTTTCGCGACATACACCCCAGCAGGGTGGGATTTTCCTTTTGGCGCCACTCCCGGCCAACTTTCTGCAACTTTAGCATTTGCAGCATTTTCTGCACTCAGCCCACGCGGTCTCCCAGGGAAGCGGGAACCGCCTACTTGATTCGCCCGGCCACTCACAAAAGCAATTGAGGTAGATTTTTGTGTAGCGATTGCCGTCTGGCAAGCAGACTCCTCATTTCCACCACACACCACACGATGTCCTCCATACTGTCCTCCAGGGTATCACCATTCGGTCCTAGGCAGGACCAAAATGGCACGGCCACCGCTTTCGCGCCACTCCACAGCAGGCTAGCCAAAGTCACTTCAGTAGCTTGCTCTTCTATGGAACACACACCACGTGCGCTCCCTCCATCTGCCTCTGTCCGCCATCTTGGACCTTCCGCGCCGCGCGGATCCTCCATTCTTGCGGTCGCCATCCTTTCACTGTATTTGCTGTTATTGTACATGGAGCTCCTCTCTGCAGGGCAGCTGCCACACCGATACAATAAAGATTGCCCGATGCACCACCTTGTGTACCTAATGTAGGTCTGACTCGTGTTGCACTACCTCAGGCTAGGCTCACTCTCTCTGTGTATGCTGTGTTTCTCCCCTCTCCAGTCTGTGCTCGCTGTGGTAAGTGGTCTGGAATGGGCTAGAGTACTCTGGCTTCTCCATGCAGTACTGGGGCGTCTACCTACTGTTGGCCAGCCTAGCGCAGACCCTCTCCAGGATTCCTGACCTCGTTAACAGGCTATCCCTTTAGGCATCCTACCAACTAGCTGCCTCAAGGTGACTAGAACAGCTATAGCCTGTCTTCAGACCCACTAACTCCTTCCAGGATCCTAGGTCATCCCTGCGAGCTAACAATTCCATCAGGCCCCCTGACTACCCCTAGGTTCCGTCCCAAACACAGCACTGACTGGCAGCATACACTCTCCTGTTTCCCAGTGTGCCTAGCAAAATACTGTCCTGTTGACAGGTATCTCAGCAGCACCTCCAAATGTAACAGTTTTTCTGGACCTTCCTGACCCACCCAATCTCAGATTGGCCCCTGTGGTCTAACCGGTACCCATTACATGTTAGTGTCTGGTGGTGCACCTATTGGCAACAGGACTCCCGAGTCTCCCGCATGATGGTGTTATGGGGAATGTCAATCCAGACAGGCAGCTGAGGTAATGTGCGTGAGTCCTACTACATACAATGCAGCGCCTCCACCTCATCAGGATCTCTGCGTCCGTAAGGAGATGGTTCTGATGAGGAACTCTGTGGTGCCTTCCTCTGTGGAGTAACTTCACACTCACACATGGGGGTTCTTGTGAACAAGGGCATCTTTATTGATGGTATAGGCAGACTGCCCCTCGCAGCAAACAGCTTAGCCGCTCATCTTGTACAGCACTCTCCTTTCAGAAGATCAGCCCTCTCAATGGAGTTGGATCCCCTCTCCCCTCAGGGAGATCACCACATGTGCAAGGTCCCTGGACACAGTGTAGGCCCTGCCAGCCTTACTGCTGCAGGTCTGACTACTTGCTGTAGCACCACTCTCTTGAACTCTTAGTTAACACACTTGACCTTGAACATAGACTTGAACCCTAACTTTGGGCAGTGCTGTGCCTTATATACCTTAGTGACATCAGAGCTGTGGCTGTTTCCTAACAGTGGACTAAGAGCATGTTACCACTCCCCTTGAATACATATGGCACCTCACCAGGGTGTGAGGGCAAACCTCCATGATTGATGCTGGCAATCCTGCATATTTACCAGGCTTACTGCCAGCATGAGAGAGAACTGTATACCATTTTTAAACATGGGTACAGAAGCAAACACAATATACAACAAATACATTACAGATGAGGTCCTTTGAGGAGACACATTCGCTCTGAATGGCTATAGCATCCCCTATGCAAATAAAACACTTCACCTTTTAGGAAATGTAATTATTCATTCAAACTGGGAGAGCTCTACTGTACAGTACTTGAGCCAACTTGCAAAAGGAGTCTCCTGCATCTGAGTCAACTTAAATACTCGTTTCAACCAAGCTTCGTCTACACCTTTTAAGGGAGTAGATCAGGGAATTTCTACTTCCGCGAGCGCACCTCAGGGGTTCCGCGGCTGCCGGTCGGGGGGGGGTGGGGGGGGAACTGGGACAACTCTTTTAGCTATCCTAGGCCGGCAGCACCCCACCCAGCATTGACCCGGCGGCTCCCGAGCTCAGCAGCAGCAGCCGCCCAGTCACTGCTATCCTTCTACTCTCTGCCTGCTCCTGTCAGCCCCGGAAGTCGCATTCCACTTGTGGCTGACAAGAGGGAGAGGAAAGACCAGGTAAGAGTGCGTGCTCTCACTGCAGGAATATTTGCTGCGTGCTGGCAGCTCCTTTAAAGAGAGTGTGTGTGTGTGTGTGTGAGAGGGGTAGAGAGTCTGCGTGTGTGTAAGTGAGAGGAGTGTGTGTGTGTGTGTGTGTGTGTGTGTGTGTGTGTGTGTGTGTGTGTGTGTGTGTGTGTGTGTGTGTGTGTGTGTGTGTGTGTGTAATACTGGGGCTCCTCAACCAATAAAAGGTTGAAATTCACAAGAGTAGATCTACTGATTGCAAGGTGTCAGGTACTGTAATTTTGCTTGACTCTAGAAAAGATTGAACTTGAGGCATCATTAAAAGCAGCAAACCATGCCGGCAAAGGTATTTTTTTTACAGAGGATTTAAGCAGTGGGTCCTCAAACTGAACCCTGTTAATTTCAGCTCCGGGGACCCAATGATTCTGGAGATACTTACCACTTTAGGCTGCGGTCCCAGTAACAGAGTGAAAAGGTGAGGAATCAGTGCGCAACTAATACAATTGAAAAAACGTGAGGTGATTAATACAAAATAAATACGTGACCTTTACTGGACAAATTGGAGCGTCTGCAGCTATGGTTACAGGGATGGCTCCAAAAAAACCCTAGAACTTACAGATAAAACTTTGTGTTTTTTGTGTTTTTATCTGTAGGTCCCAGTAACAGCCTGTGCGCACGGCGCGGCGTGCACTGTGCGTGTAAGCACCGCCCCTCAATGGGGCTGGGCCCAGTACGCACCGTCACGCAGAAGGTGCAGCCGCGCCGTGCTGCAGGGTTTATCCCAACTCAATCAAATTGAGTTTACTCCTAGCGACGGAGGCGTGGCCACGCCCCCACCGGCGGTTCACCCAATGAGGGCAAACCAGCCGTGTGACGTAATGGCCACGCCCCCGCAAATCCCCAACCACGCCCCCTCCCATCGCAAGATTCTCCTCTCCCTCACAGACCGCAGATCGCGGTTAGTGCTGTGCACGCGCCGCCCCCCCCCCCCCCACCGCCGGGCGTGCGTGTCACAGACATTACTGGGACAGCAGCCTTAGTAGGTGCCAATAGCCGCTCTTCTCATCTAGCAGGGATCATGTAATGACCGCTTTCCAAAGCTCCCATCCCAAAGTCATCGATGCGGCTTGCTATTGTCCCAGGTGACGCAGGAGCTTTAAAAAAGACATAGAGATACTGGCACCACTTACGGAGGTAAGTATCTCTAGAGCAGTGATTCCCAACTCCAGTCCTCAGTGAACCCCAACAGTTATGGTCTCAAGGATATCCCTGCTCCAGCACAGGTGGCTCAGTCAAAATCACTGAGCCGCTGATTGACCCACCTGTGCTGGAGCAGGGATATCCTTAAGACCTAACCTGTTGGGGTTCCTTGAGGACTGGAATTGGGAAACACTGATCTAGAGACAGGGGTCCCCTGGAGCTAAAAATAATGGGGTTTGGCTCCAGAGACCCCCTGCATCAATCCTCTCCCTGCATCAATCCTCTAAAAAAAAAAAGAAGAAGTTTGGATTGATCCTTTAAACTGTAATGCCACTCAAGAACAAGCATCACTGGAGTTGGTCCACGTGCCCATACCAAATTTTAATCTGTTTTTTTGTTATCTACCTTGTTGAAATGGATCCCGTAATCTCAGTAATTGCTGCAGGGACTCATTTTAACCAAGCTTCATAAAATACCATCCTTGTTGTTTATAAACATGTAGGGTAGTTGTGTGGGGAGTGATTAATCACCGGCAAGGAGCAGCAGATTAAGTACACATTATTCTGCTTTCAGCAAACTTGATGTGGTATAAGCTTGATCCATACGGATTGTGAATTACAGAAAACAAATAGATCTGCAGACCAGATAAGACACAGGCGAGCATTCGGCAAATAAAGGGGTAATTGAAAAGACACTTTACTACTTTTTATTTTACAGTTCCTTATTTGCAAACCTACTGTAACACGGATGAAGGATTGTCTATGAAATTACTGACTGTGTGAGAAATGATACCAGCTAGTGCCAACTGCCCATACTGCATGTTAAATATTTCCCCGTAAATACAAGTGCGCTATTGTATCTTCTAACTTGAAAGAAAAGTCCATCCTATTTTATGTACAGTAGGTGAGAATAAATCAAAGAATCTGCATTCATTTCAGTGGATAACCATGTATCCTGCAGTGTGTTTTGATTCTAATAACAACCACAATGCTATGAGATCAACTACTAAAGAGAACACATTTGTCAGGTAAATAAAATATGAAGACAAAAAATGCAGGCACTAAACTTAACATTTAAGGGCCTATATTATATCCCCCAAAATTGCATTTTGTGCTGTTTGGGCCGAAAATCTCCTTTGAAGTCATTGGGGAATTTCTTCCCGAATACTGCCTGATCAGACACTTCGGGCGCTGGGCTGCACGTTGTATGGCAAGATGCTGCATTGCGTACATCTCTATACAAAAAGGTTTAAAGGAGCAGGTCCTCCTACTCTTTTATATTTACAGGGGGCGGGAACAAGGGTCACCCCTGGGCCAGATACCTCTATTATCGGATTTGGGGTGACTCCCCGGTTCCCAAGATACTTAGAGGTAAAGTTATCAGGTTTAAACTCCCACCGTGAAACAAAATGGGAGCCAAATCTCAGGTCAATAGGAAGCTACACCGTCATCACTTGTGGCTTACTATTGGATGGTCATTTGAATCCCCTTTAAAAACCAGGAAGTAATACTGGTAACTTAACCAGTAAGTATTTCGGGAACAGGAAGGGGGGGAGGGATCCCCAGAGCTGAGAATATCGTGTGATTCAGCTCTGGAGGATCCCACAGTTAAATTCCTATTCTAAAAAAAGAAAACAAAATGAAGGTTAGTTTCAGTGGATTGCTCCTTTAATGTACTTTGTGTAGGTTAAGAAATTGCACGTTCTAAAATGTTTTCTAAATGTAGTAATTAATAGGTATCTCTAAATCTCTAACTGAAGCAGGTTTTCTTGGCGGCTTTGTACCTTCAGAAATGTGTCATTTATTACAACTGTATCCTGTAGGTGTGTGGACTAAACCAAACATTGTCAATTATGCTATTTACAGAGCAGTAGCAGAGAATTTATCACTAGGTCAATAATCACACTGACTAACACACATTAATTCCTTGCATAACTGCTTACTGTGTTATGCTTTATTTAAACTGTAGGTTACAATTTATTTTCTAAATTGAAGTCAGAGCTTTATATAGTAGGGTGAAATGGTCTTGTGCTGAAGATTGTTCATATAAACTGAGAGACGCACTAGATACAACACGTGTACTGTGTATGTAGTTGGTACATCTCTTTTGGTTTGTCTCTTCCTACCGTTTTCTGTGAACACAGCATTTATTGTTATATATATTAAATTCTGTCCAGATCATGAAATATTTGCATAGCTTTCTCATCCATAGAAAAATAGAATAACTAGGCTCCTTGTCTGTGCTCAATAGTGTGCATAAAAAAGCTTCATGTAACCATATTGTAACAGTTCAGGTAGTCATATATGAGTGAAACAGTATTTCGACAGTGATACAGGCTTGTTTGAAGTATATAGTTGCTTATCTTACTAGACAAATTATGCTCCAATTCAAGGGAGAGACAGAGGGCAACGTTTGAAAGTGGGATGACCGCGGTGTCCACAGTAAAGGAACACCCGGACCCCTTCAGTAGGCTTATTAACACGTCAACCCCCTGGTGCTAGACATGTAGATTATATATCAAATCGTTTCCAGCTGTAAACATTAAAGTACTCACACGAGGTAGAGTAATGTCCTGTAATCGGCCTGCAACCGCTCCGTTGGAATCAATGAAGTGGTGTCCCGTGAAGGAGGATACAAGCAGTGCACAGCTTGTCGAGGAGAGAAAAAATGACGGTGGCTGGATCAGGTACTCAGATAAAAAAAATTCACTTTATTGGGTCATCCAAAAACAAACACTCACACAGACTGTGAGAGAAACCTCTTACGTGTTTCAGGCACAACCTGCCCTTGTCAAAGACAAAACGCGTAAGAGGTTTCTCTCACAGTCTGTGTGAGTGTTCGTTTTTGGATGACCCAATAAAGTGAATTTTTTTTATCTGAGTACCTGATCCAGCCACCGTCATTTTTTCTCTCCTCGACAAGCTGTGCACTGCTTGTATCCTCCTTCACGGGACACCACTTCATCGCTTTCTCATCCATGACTAGATCTGACTACTACAAATGCAGCGGACGTTATTCAAACACTTCACGCGTTGTATACCTCGGAATACCCATGTCATGGCGCGCGATTTCTTCCAACCTTACCGCCTTAAGACATGAGTGCAGGAGAGTGCAGAAAATGTCATTTTAGTGTTCTGGTTTTTAAACACCTTAAATTGACACAGTAGAACAGTAGCACAGTACTGTACACATTACAATTCATTCATTTTATTGCACATAAAGAAACAGAATCCATGAAATTTAAACAAAGTAACAGCGATAAACACGGGTGCCTGAGGCGATTGTCCATGTCAATGTCGCGTGGAATACAGCAGAGCACACAAAAACGGCACCGTGATTTGTTCGAATAACGGCCGCTGCATCTGTAAGTACAGAATCACTGCGCCCAATAAATATAGCACTTGGTCTATGCTGGAAGAGGCCATGTAACAGCTCTGCAGAGAGTGCTCTGAAGACCCTGAGAAAAGCGTGGTGGGAAGGTATGACCAGGATAAGAAACTCTCTTTGATGTTCTCTGCCCTGAGAATTAGATGTGTGTTCAGAACTCCTTCTGCATCCACTATACAATTGGTACCTCATGTTATATGGTTAAGTGGTACTGCTGCGGCTTTCCAAAGTAATCACGAGCAGCTAATTCCATGGATGTGAACTTGAACAATAGTATATACTGAGTACAATGTGATAACCATAATCATTTCATTGCATTTGCTATGAAGAGTTTAAAAAAAGAAATCTATAGGTCAGGTGTTTTTTTAAATTAGTTAATGCAGATTGATCAAATACACCCAAAATGGCCAAATGAGAAAAATAAAACACTGGAAGAAATCTTAATGATCTACTGATAAATTAGTTCACCAATAACTGAGTTGGAGTTGTTAAGTTTCAGGATCATGAGCTGTCACATTAGAATCTGAGAAAGACACAAGTCTGCCACCATCCTTACATTACAAGTCTGCTGCTCTCACACCTCTCCTTTGTTTCCTGGTAGGCCATATCATCATCCTGGTAGGGCTCAGCATCTCAGTAGCAGAACCGTCTCCTTCTTTATTCTGTAAGTACAACAGTATCATCTGCTCCCTGGGAAGTTTTATGGATATCACAAGCACCCTTGTGACATCACTTTTGTCATGGGCTCTTCCAATCGGTCACATTCCATCACCCCTGATGACATCAGCCCTTCTCTCTTGCCTAACAGACCTAGCAACTCAATGGAGGATTCTAGCTAAAGAGATGAATGGCTGTGCTTCCAAATTCATAGGACGTAGCACATGTGAATGATCAAACAGACTAGTAATGTAAGGATGGTGGGAGACATTGTGTCCCTGTCTCAGATTCTAATATGACTGCACATGATCCTGAGACTTAACAACTCAGTGATTGTCTAAATAATTTATCAATAAATCATTAAGATTTCTTCCAGTGGTTTATTTTCTTATTTTTCCCACTTCTACAAATGTATACTTTTTCACTGTTAGGCCATTTTGGGTGAATTTGGGGGACTTCAGTCTGTGGCGTGTGTTGTGTTTATTTGCTGTAAAAAAAGGTTGTTGTGCATTCATTGTGAATTGCAATTTTTCTGGCATTCATCATTCAATTTTATTCTTAGATTACGTTGAGAATTTTTCAGATACCCGTGTGAGTGCCTGTTGTGTACGAGCTTATGGTGGCTTGCGGCACGAGTAAGTCTGGTACATTAGAGATATTAATCTCCATGAGGCCTCTAGTTATCAGAACCTTGTAAAAAAAAATATGGATTTAGCTTGAGGGAAACCACACGTAATACTCATTTTTTTTTCATTCTAAATCTTTCCATCATGTGCAGACATATGACAAATTCTACCAGACACACATTTGTTCTGATTCATTTTTATTCAACAGAGCAATATTTTACACACCACACAGGGGATGGACAATAACAGCTTCCAGTAATAAACGTGGTCTTAGAAACTAATGGCTGCATCTCAAACAATATCCAAGAGCATGATACATGTCTACTGATCTCTCAAATCTAAATATTTCTTGCCGTTGTAAAAAAGATTTACCACTAGTCACTAATCTGTTGTCTGTCGTATCATATCTTACATCTGTGTGAAACATACTGTACCAGAGTAAAGGCACCAACAGAGTAGATGTGAAATAATTTTATCCTAAGGATTTCAGCTACAGAAGTCAGGCAATTAACACTGCACGGAAACCCGTAAAACTTTTGAAGTAGTCAGTTTACACACCTGTCCAGCAGCATTTCACAACACGAACTTCAACAAATATCTCCACTATTCTATATGCCACGGCCAACCGGTACAGTCTGTGTAACAGAAAACCATACTATGCAGACACAAAAAGGATTTGTATGAGCACACAAAGAGTTCAGACTGGGACTTTTTAAGAAATTCTGTAATCTAACCAGTTGCATGTCTGTATTACATAGTCTAGACATTTTTTAATCTTCTGCGAAATATTCAGTGTGATTTAATACACGGCTTAGTTCTGGGAAGCAGCAGGCAGACTGCAAACCAGGAACAGTGAATGCGAGTTTAAAAAAAATCATAACCCCTCTGAATACAGAATGGAGTTTTGTTGTTGATATTTTAGTGTACTGTATTCATTAGATTTTCAACTGCAGCATAAAAGCAGCAAATACTGAAGCAAACAACAAAAAGTTATAGCTGCAGAAAACCAATGTTCCATGTTCTCAAAGGGAACTGACCATTCCAACGGTTTTGTTATTATTTTACATTCTAGCAATTATTATATTGGGATTCATTATGTTTTCTACTGAGCAAACACATGCATGCAATTTAACAGATTGCAGCTGAAGCAAAATGGCTGTGCATTTGCAGATTTACAGTAGTTGTCGAACTGCAAAGTTTCAGAACGTTTCAGAATGTGTTCAGTGAGCAGAGATCTGTGCATTACACTCTGCAATAAAATGTTAAGCTGTACTGTGTAGCTCTGTTCCCCCCCCCCCCCCCCCCCTCTGGGAGATACACATAGTACTACATGGGTGTGGTGCTTTACCTTTTGGTTCAGGAGATTGGGAGCGATTTGCATTACTTTGAGACCAGGACAGGCTTTTGATCATCTTCTTCTTCTGAGTTGGTACTGTGCGCCATCAGGTGTGATGCGCTCCACAGTGTATGGATGTCAGTCCCCATCACTGCATACTTTATCCCTCCTGCCCAATGACTGATACTCAGACAGGTGGGGAGTGAAAATGGGCCTTTATGGAGTAGCAGCCACTGCATCAGCTTTACATACAGCGGTGCCTCTCAAGGTTCCAGCCTTATCTGGATGGTGCTACCCCAATAGTATGGGGTGTTGACTCAGATGGTCCCCCAGGCCTACGCCTGAGGGTGGGCCCGCTCATCCTCACAATGGGAGCATCTCACAGCCCATCTTCTTACTCCGAACTCCAAAGCAGGACTGACTAAAGTTTAGCTCTATCTCTTCCTCAGGAAGCAGGGGCAGGCCCATGGACTGTACCTATCTCTGATAGGCTGCACACAGGCAATGAGTCATCACCGCACTCCTGTCCATCAAAGGAGGAGCACAAGGGGGGTCAAGAGCCCACAGATTAACCTGTTAATGCCCTGAATTTATTAGGGACTTACATAACAGATATACTATGGGGAAAGAGAGGTACTATGGGACATACCGTTACACTTGCATTATCTGGAGTCATGATTCACACAGTGTTATACTTTTGCCATTGCATAAAATTACACAGATTACATCAAAGACCCATATCCAATACATCGTGGAGAAAATGATATTGCACTACTGTAGATATATATTTTGCTAGAAATGTGTTATTTGCATAAATTACTAAGTAAACATGACTTACAAGTCTGCAGTTTGTGGGGTGTTCATTCCCCCATCTAATAAAAAGTCCAAATAGTTTTTTTAAATATTATTTTTTAGCATGCCCAAAATGTTCCTTTACGGTTCACCACATCAAGCATGAAAGTTTGAGAGCATGTGTGCATCGGAAGCTGTAAGTATTTGACAAATGAAATTCCAGGACAACCCAAACTATGTCTGAATCAATAAAGCAAAGTACTGTATAATAATATCTGTGTACTGTACAAATGTCATGCTATCTCACTTACAGAACTACTGATTCACATACCACTATAACCAGTAGTTCCAGTTAACGTTTTTTTTTGCTACACCTTCATTACCATAAATCAGGAACGTTTATTTACTTGGTTTGTAGCTTACCATCTATTTTTCTATTTTGCTAAACGATTAGCCACTGTTTGTATGTTATGTTGTACTTTGCCATCAGTGGATTTCAAATTTGTTTCTTTGAAATTCTGACTTTCAAACCCTAGTAATGTCCAGTCAACAATGGAAATCAATATAGTGCTGTTATTCATTTATGTATTAGATTTGTAGAATAATTATTCCAAGTAGTGTGTAACTTTTTACAGGATGTGTATTTAGACCAGTATAATATATAAATAATATAATATTTTTTACCATTCGAATATTTTTTTTTAAAGAATTTCTTAACTTTAAGTTGCTGTTCTCTATCTTACTTGGATCTGTTTTAACATACTTAGAATACATGAATGACATTACAGTTGGCAGTGAGGTTTTATTATGTCAATTTGCTCTATATGAGTATTGAGTATACATTTGTTTTTTATGTGGTTTAATAACCTTTTTAATGTGTGGACATCAAAATACATTATGCATCCCCCTCTATGCATATTGTGACAAACGCCCCTCTTTTGTAGCGCTGACGTCTGTCTGGGTTCTTCCCGACACAGTCTTCTAGGGTTATTTTATACAAAAAACAGGATCATGCAAAGTATTATGCTGCTTAACTCGGGCTTCTGCCTGCTTTATTTTCATCCAAGTAAGGTACTGCAGCTTTAACAAGTGTAGATTAGAGGTACTCAGATACTTTCATTCAGCAGTTCACTCATTTCAGTGTTACAGTATTTCCCACACTGTTATTTTTAAGAAATAAAACCAAAATCATATAAACAAAATCCTATCCCTTTCAGGGATCTAACTACACATCAGAATCAGTCTCTCTAACAGCTGCTGGCCAACTAACCTGGTTCCCCGGCTTAAAACAATGCTCTCTCATTTAGGGTCATTAGATACAGCACAGTCTTTTAGCAACAGCAATAACCATTTGTTTTGTCTTATCTGTTCGTGGTGGGAACTCGGTCCCAAGTGTCCAGGCAAATCCTCTGGTACTGTGATACTTGGAGGGGCCGTCCACCCCGAACTGGATTCCGGGGAGCAGCGATACCCCCAGCCTCTAAGGAGAGAGACTGAAATGCAAACCTCTCTGTTCTAAATACCTGTGTTAGTGATTAGGAGAGCAGGTGAGGGAGAACTAGAGCCATTGTAATCTGTGGTCTGGATTTTCCATCCAGCTGCCTGAGTTAATGGGAAGCTGTGGAACGGATCATTATTAACTATTCTTGCACTTTCTGACCTAAAATGGGGCAGAAAGCTGCCTAACATCTTTGGACTATGTCACAATATATATGCAATATTATGCAAATAATTACTAAAGCAAAAGACCAGCTATCACAACATCACGAAGGAGGAATGCCAAGCTGTTATCAACCTTAAATGTAAAATGGACATTATAATCCGGGACGCTGACAAGGGTGGCATTGTGGTGATCATGCCATATGACTACTACAAGCAGGAAGTGCTATCACAGATACAATTTCAAAGACCATTATAAAAGACTTCTGTCTGACCATACAGTGGAATATAAAAAAGAAATTGATTCCATCATCCAAATGGGGGTGAATAATATCTGGATCAGTGAAGACACAGCTAAATTCTTGATACAAGATCATCCAATTATGCCAGTATTATACACACTACCCAAGGTGCATAAATCATTGACTCATCCACCAGGCAAACTGAACATTTCTGCAAGGGGTTCTCTGGGTCAGTCCATTTCTCAATATGCAGACTTCTATTTGCAGCCCATGGTAATCAAGATCCCCATCTTATGTTCGGGACACAACTGACTTTATAACTAAATTGTCTAAATCTACAGTGGACATTAGCTCTGTCATACTGGTAACCTTGGACGTCTCCAGTCTTTATACCAACTTTCCTCACTGGGAGGGAATGGACGCAATCAGGGTTTTTTCTGGCCATGTTGGACCACCTTCGGAGTTCATGCTATTAATGGGGGAGATCATTCTACACCAAAATTTCTTCCGGTTTGAGCGTTCATTCTACCTTCAACTGATGGGGACAGCGATGGGGTCTAATATGGCCCCATCATACACCAATTTATTTATGCATGAGTACGAGCAGATACATCTACTCCACGATGCTCCACACTCAGAATGCATTAAATTCTACACCCGCTATATTGACGATATCTTTATGGTGTGGGTTGGTGGCGAGGAACAACTGTTTCCATGCATTATGCATATTAATAGCATCCCTTCAACCATACGGTTCATGTATGGTTATAACCAACAGGAGACAACATTTCCAGACACTATTGAGTACAAAAAGGACAACATGCTGTGTACAAGGATCTTTTGTAAACCTACAGATAAGAATACACACCTGGACGCTAGGAGTCATCGCCCCATACCTCTAAAGAAGGGGCTTCCATATTCCCTGATGTTAAGGGTCCGCTGGATTACAAGTAATCCATTGGAGATGGAGGATGCCCTAACCAGAATGGCGAATAGTTTTCTTGAAAGGGGATATGATGAAGGGGAGATATTACTTGCCCTGGCCAAAGCAATATGTAGGACCCACCAGAGAGGTGCTGTTGGCACCAGTTGATAGACCACAGAAGGACATACGTTTCAACGTAGTAACCACTTACAGCACTGCATCCAAGCTCATTAAGGCTAGTGTGACCAACAATTGGCATATCCTGGTCAACAATAAAAAGATTGGCCAACACTTTACCAACCCCCTTCTTTTCTGTTACAAGAGGGGTCAGAGCTTGGGGATTTATTGACACAGTCAGATCCAGCTGACATATAAGCCATTAAAACATCGTGGTTGAAAAAAAAAATTGTGGGGTGTACAAGTGTCATGGCTGTGTGAACTGTCAATACATGATTGTGGGCAAATCTTTCGCCAACCCACACAATGGTAACTCCATAAAAAATTGGGATTTCTTCAACTGTGAGTCGAAGTTTGTGATATACTTTATTAGGTGCCCCTGTGGACTCTTTTATGTGGGTGAAACCACAAAAATGCTGAAGGAGCGCATTGCGATGCATAGATCAACTATCAGAAATGCTCTCCTTGGTGCGGACACAGGAGACGATCTGAAACATCTACCCACCGTCAGGCATTTTAAAGAAAAGAAGCACAGTCTTGCGACCTTCAGGTGCATGCCCATCTTACAGGCATGTGTCCCCACCCGAGGAGGGGACAGGAATAAACTCCTGCTGCAATTGGAAGCGAAAACTATATACAGACGGGGGACCTTGTCACCCAGGGTACTGAATGAGGACCTGAATTTGGGCTGCTATTTGTAAATGGTTTAATGGCTGTGCACCGTAAATTTTTGCATTATATATATTTCTATTACATATACTTCTGAATTATGTTCTTTAGTGTTATGCACACTAGACAGCGTTTGTTTCTGTCTCCTGCTTGAAAGGTGTTATTTTGATCTTGCTGTAGTGTGTCACAACCGTGCTTTTAGTTCCACTATATTTCTCTCGTTTTTACAGAGATTTGCTCCTCTCCCCATTATCCTCTTGTGTTCCTTCACTGTTCATTCACCATGTAAACACATCCCTAAACTTCCCTGGTGCTGTGTATGCTATGCGATTGCATGTTCTCTAACGTCTCTCAACAGAAGCTGCTGGCCGCACTGACACAGCGGCTGCTCTTTGCACCTTAGTATTACAGATTGCCTTGGCGACGGAGGACGCTGCGCTTGATTAGCTGTTGCTCCAATCAGCTGGTGCGCGCTCCATAGCACTCACCAAGGCCACGGCTTATCCAAAAAGGCCGTCGGAAGCAGTCTGGAGATCAGGAGATACATCACCAGGCTCCAATTAATGTTTTTATTGATTTCAGGTGATGAGTGCACTTTGGGATAGGGTATATAGTCACAAGGCATAGGCTTCACTGCACAACCCCAAGAAGAAGATCCCTCTGTGGGATCAAAACGTTGGTCTTATGTGTCTGTTATAATACATTTTTTCAGTATACTTACTTCTGAGTGCTGCCTCTTTCTTGCTGTTCTTCTGCCCTGCTGGATGGTAATATACATATACCATCCCCACAACCCCCCTCCCCCCACCCCCTCCCCCCCTGGCTGCAGGAGATAGGGTGTACACGTATTCAGTCTCTCTGTCTATTGCAGACAGGGTTTCTACCTGCTTCAGCGTTGTGTAGCTCAGTCAGTTTTACCGTTAGTCTCAGGGCTTCTCCAGTGGATCCAGGCCTGGGCTGTAGTGAGCAGTAGAATAAGTAGAAAGGGCGCCAGGAACTTTTAACAGGATGCTTGCTTTATTGTCAGCAGGATCAGCATACCACAAAACATAGACAGGACAGGCTTTCAGTATCTCTCTCATGCAGCAGTTCCCCCTTTGCCTGCAGTTCCTTCCAGGACCCAACTTAACCCTGGATAGGAGTGGAACAGGCTCAGCCCCAGGTCCCCACTTAAACCTGGGCTATAGCCCTGCTCCCTGCAACATGGGAACCTCTGTGCCTGCACCAGGCACCTAGGACTCTCCCTGCCCCAGCACACTCACTCTCAATAGACTAGCCCCCCACCCTCATCTACCCAGGTGGTGTCAACCTGTTTCCCTCCCAGTCTCTGGGCAACCAGGCACTCCATTGGTCACATGACCTACTAGCTCTTTCCAGACAGGCCTGTGCCTGGAATTGCAACATTCTTACTTGCCCCTGGGACAGCTCTCTTGCAGGACTGTGTGCAAAGGGTTTAACCCTTACACTGCCAGAGTGCTGCCATAGCCTACATGCTAAAAGGGACCTGATTTTAGTAAGGGGGCTACACTCTCCTCCTGGTAAACCTCTCAAAATATATATATATATATATATATATATATATATATACATGTAGAGGTATCAGTACCGTGTTAGCCGAGCTTCAATAATCAAAAAATAAATAGATGATACCGTTCTGTGGCTAACGAAATGCTTTTAATTGTGCGAGCTTTCGAGATACACTGATTTCTTCTTCCGGCGATGTTACAATGTACACTGTATACACTGTGGGCTCTCCATTCATTTTTATTCACACTGATACACATACACACTCTTTCATCACTTGCTTTCAGGAACCTTTTGACACCTCCAGCCATAAAACACATCCACACCGGGGGAAGGACCAGCACAGATAACATTCCAATAGACACTGTTTATAGTATAGATAATTTGCTTGCTTCATTCATTGTAACATCGCCGGAAAAAGAGATCAGTGTATCTCGAAAGCTCGCACAATTAAAAGCATTTCGTTAGCCACAGAACGGTATCATCTATTTATTTTTTGATATATATATATATATAATGTGTAGCCAAGCTCCATCTTACCATGGGGAGGGAAGCTGCCGGGTGATCGGAGCTGGCGGAGCTCCACGGCAGACCCGGAGGGCAGGGCGCCACCATTTTAGGGATTGCACATGCGCAGTGGCAGCCGAGGTGCGCATGCACAGAGTAGATGTGGCGGCCATCTTAGGTGGCTCCACATAGCACACAGCAGGACTACAAGTCCCAGGAACTTCTAGGAGTAGGATAGGGGTTTGGCGCGAACAGAGACAACGAGTTAGCCAAGCAGGAGCTGGCAGAGAAGACAGACACATCCAGGGAGCCAGTAAGCCCCTGGACTAGGCCTGGACTCTGCCCCAAGGCCCCAGTCCCTCCATACAGTGGAGTGCTGCAGGGAAGGCCCTAGGTAGGGACCCTCCTATTAGCATTGCAGCTACCGCGCCGTCAGACAGACGATCACATGGTATACTGCAGCCTGGGACCAGGCCCCCATAGACATTACGGGAGATTACAATACATTACAGGACATTACTGGAGCTCAGAAATTGATTAACGCACATTCCCAGCTAGCTCAAACTCCCACACCCACAACATCATGAATATATATTTATGTCAATGAGAGCTACTGAGCGTGGCAATTGTATATAACAAGAGACAGGGGTGCCCAATGCTACATCCCATTGACAAAACATATATGGTAAGTATAAAGTAAAATACTTCAATAATAATAATAATAAATACTTGGTTATTTAGTTAACCCTTTGGCCAAAGCGTCATAAGCCTGCATACCAACGCCAAGGTATAACCAAATGAATGCAGGTCCTAAAAGCTCACTCCACAGCATCTCCCACTCTCTGGGGAACTTGCTTGCTTGCGGTATGATTGTGACAAATCTAATACAGAGTGCTTTTCCTGGTAATGTACAGGTTAATAAAAACTTCAAGAAGCCACACAAATAATCAAAAGATTATACACAGCCCCCTGTAGTTGCACTCAGGTAGGTGACAAAGTGAATGTGATGTCAAATAAGGCATAGGCCAGTGAATAGCCAAATCCTAGTATAGGATACACTATCAAAAAAGTCACACTAATATATAAAAAATAACAAAACTTTAATGATATATGCTGTTAAAACCGACGAAACACTATAAAAATGCACAACAGTGCATGAATAAAATCCCCAAATGTGTTGGGTAACGGTATTCTATGAACACTATGTGTTTTAAATATAGCTATATGGTAATCAAACGCTATATATAAGGCTGCAAAATAGATGGTGCAGGTGTTCTCAATAGAATTGGGTATTGCGGTGTAGTAATACACCTTGTAAGGCCTCTATAGGTAACCACTGTATGTAATAATGAGCTTGTTCTCTTAGGATCCTTAGACCAGCTCAATAGGGTCACAGCAAATAGAGGACTCCAGCATTGCCCACAACACCAGCAAAGTATCCCCAGTAATTCAGATCCCTGCCGTAAGGTAAATCATACCGGCAATAACAGCGGGAAAAGGAGCCCGCAGTATGTTAGTACATCCGGCAGTAATTGTGTAGGTAAACACAGTGTTTATTACAACGTGTACTCAATGGGGATCTGTAAACCAGACTACTGTACTAACATACTGCGGGCTCCTTTTCCCGCTGTTATTATTATATAATATTAGCTAATAGGCTGCAGGAGATCCAAGATTATCAGGTCGTATTGCGCCCAACTGGGACCCGCTTTGAATATATTCTCCAGGGATATGTCATTACGCCCCTGTGGTGTGCTTTACCTGAGTGATATAAGTTTCATGCGGGCATTGCTAGTATCCTCTATGTACATTGATCTTATTTAATCTGGTTTACAGATCACCATTGAGTACACGTTGTAATATACACTGTGTTTACCTACAGTACACAATTACTGCCGGATGTACTAACATACTGCGGGCTCCTTTTCCCGCTGTTATTGCCGGTATGATTTACCTTACGGCAGGGATCTGAATTACTGGGGATACTTTGCTTGTGTTGTGGGCAATGCTGGAGTCCTCTATTTGCTGTGACCCTATTGAGCTGGTCTAAGGATCCTAAGAGAACAAGCTCATTATTACATACAGTGGTTACCTATAGAGGCCTTACAAGATGTATTACTACACCGCAATACCCAATTCTATTGAGAACACCTGCACCATCTATTTTGCAGCCTTATATATAGCGTTTGATTACCCTATAGCTATATTTGGAACACATAGTGTTCATAGAATACCGTTACCCAACAAATTTGGGGATTTTATTCATGCACTGTTGTGCATTGTTATAGTGTTTCGTCGGTTTTAACAGCATATATCATTAAAGTTTTGTTATTTTTTTTATATATTAGTGTGACCTTTTTGATAGTGTATCCTATACTAGGATTTGGCTATTCACTGGCCTATGCCTTATTTGACATCACATTCACTTTGTCACCTACCTGAGTGCAACTACAGGGGGCTGTGTATAATCTTTTGATTATTTGTGTGGCTTCTAGTGGTTTCCCCCTTGCACCAGGTAGATTGTGTTTCTATGTCTGTTGGTTTGGTGCAGCGACGTATTTCTGTGTGTTTATATAATAAAAACTTCAATCAGACTTAGAACTTTTGCAACTAATTTTGACAGATTTATTATAAATCATTCTTCCTGGCAATACACAGGTTATTAAGAATTTATATTAGTGTTAGGGACCCTTGAAATGTGGTCTGCGTGTAGTGGCTCAGGGGCTTACAACACTTTGGCCAAAATGTTAAACTAAAAGACCATTTCATTTAATAGATATCTATACATATATATTTAGGCACTGTACCGTGTATAAGTTTCACTGGATGTGCACTGAGCTCTGTCTGTGTTTCATGTTCTGTCTCTGGTTTTAAATATATATTGCCATGCTCAGTAGCACTCCTCTGTGACACTTATATGCTTATATATATGTTGTGGTTAATTTGCGGAGGAGCAGCGTGTGTTGGCTGTTCAGGTGGGGGGGGGAGGGGCTGCGGAGGAGCAGCGTGCGTTGGCTGTTCGGGTGGGGGGGGGTGAGGGGCTGCGGAGGAGCAGCATGCGTTGGCTGTTCGGGTGGGGGGGGGTGAGGGGCTGCGGAGGAGCAGCGTGCGTTGGCTGTTCGGGTGGGGGGGGTGAGGGGCTGCGGAGCAGCAGTGTGCGTTGGCTGTTCGGGTGGGGCGGGGGGGGGTGAGGGGCTGCGGAGGAGCAGCGTGCGTTGGCTGTTCGGGTGGGGGGGGGGTGAGGGGCTGCGGAGGAGCAGCGTGCGTTGGCTGTTCAGGTGGGGGGGGTGAGGGGCTGCGGAGGAGCAGCGTGCGTTGGCTGTTCGGGTGGGGGGGTGAGGGGCTGCGGAGGAGCAGCGTGCGTTGGCTGTTCAGGTGGGGGGGGTGAGGGGCTGCGGAGGAGCTGCGTGCGTTGGTTGTTTGGGTGGGGGGGTGAGGGGCTGCGGAGGAGCAGCGTGCGTTGGCTGTTCGGGTGGGGGGGGTGAGGGGCTGCGGAGGAGCAGCGTGCGTTGGCTGTTCGGGTGGGGGGGGTGAGGGGCTGTGGAGGAGCAGCGTGCGTTGGCTGTTCGGGTGGGGGGGGGGTGTGAGGGGCTGCGGTGGCGGGAGAGCTGTGGCGTGCGTTCGTGGTGTGCATGAGGTTGTGTGATTTTTGCGGCCTCCGGAGGAGCAGCGTGCGTTGGCTGTTCGGGTGGGGGGGTGGTGAGGGGCTGCGGTTGCGGGAGAGCTGTGGCGTGCGTTCGTGGTGTGCATGAGGTTGAGTGGTTTTTGCGGCCTCCGGAGGAGCAGCGTGCGTTGGCTGTTCGGGTGTGGGGGGGGGGAAGGGTGAGGGGCTGCGGTAGCGGGAGAGCTGTGGCGTGCGTTCGTGGTGTGCATGAGGTTGGGGGGGGGTGGTGGTCAAGGGGGGTGTTTTTAAGAGGCATTGTCCGTCGGTATGCGCTGCGTGTTCGTGCGGTGTGTGGAGGTGATCGTGCGGTGTTGTGTGAGCGTGTGTAATGTTGGAGTGCTGAAAGCAATGTTTACAGTATATAGTTCAGATTCTGTACCTGATCTGTGGTAGCAGGCGGTGAGGGTTTTGTGGGTTGAGAGGTGGCCCCAGAGCAGTGAGGATTCGTTGCTTTGCAGCGTGGTCCCAGAGCAGTGAGGATTAGGTGCAGTGTAGCATTCCCAAATCTCCCAGAGCAGTGAGTGTTAGGTGCTTTGAAGCGTTCCCAAAGGTCACTGAGGGGTGGGACAGTGTGGCAGTGGTGTTGGCCGCAGGCCAATGAGTCAGTGAGGGGTGGGACAGTGTGTCAGTGGTGTTGGCCGCAGGCCAATGAGAGTCAGTGAGGGGTGGGACAGTGTGTCAGTGGTGTTGGCCGCAGGCCAATGAGAGGTGTGTGGGGGTGGGCATGGCCTGAGGCGGAGTGACAGGCCAAAGGTGCAATGCGATTGGCCCTAGGGACACAGGCCATGCAGACAAACATACAGTGCTTTCAGAAATATATAGTAGATAGATATATATATATATATATATATACACACACACGTTTTAATTTATGGTGGGTGAAAAAGGCAACAAGAAACCTCCACCGTATTGCATATAGCAAATAAAAAGATCACTTGTGCGCACATTCACATGTCTTAGGCAGGTCTGCAACCCTGCCTTTCACCATTATCCCCAGCATACAGTGCTTCCACTGCAGCAAGGAATTCTGGGAAACGACATGCAAATGAGCACACGTGTCACCTTTTGTCTGAAAAACCATTGTTACATGGAGCCCATATAAGCTAATGCTCGCTGTTAACACAGCTTTAAAAGCACAGCATGGCAAACGGCTCCCTTTATGTAGTGTTGCCGTTTGCCCAGGCTCTTCGCGACACAGTCTTCTAAGGTTTCATTTGTAGAAAAGGACAAACACGTGTATACACACATAAGAGGCACTCAGCCCTCAACCTTCAGTGGTTTATTTTTCCACAAGCCACTTAAACCATGGGTACACGAAGAAAACAAAATCATAAAATAAAAACCTATTCCCTATATGGAAACTACTGTAACTAAACTTTGCTGTGTCCCTTTCTAACTGGATGGCCAGCTAAGCTGGATCCCACCCCAAAATAGGTACTATTATGGCTGAACATATAGTCTCTGTACAAATAAAGGGTTTCGCTTATCTGTTAGTCCAGGGTTTGGAACAGACGTCCCCACTTCAGTGCGGCCTCGCGTCCTTCCTTCCTAGGGAAGCTTGACCCCACGGGAGCTCAGTTAATCTTTCCTCTGCAAGTCCAATGCCAAGGATCGGACATCCCCGCTTTAGCACGGTCTCTCGTCCTTCCTTCCTCTTACTGTGATTAACAGCCCAGGCAGTCCCAGCAGACTCTGCGACCATGATCCAGCAGGTCTAAGGGCTGTGCCAGCTTCCACAGCTGGGGAGAACTCTTCTCTGCCCCCCCCCCTTCTCTGAGGAACAGCAGTCAGTCTCTCTTGTGCAGGGTACTTCCTGCCTTTTTAAACATTCACTTAGGAGTGCTGTCTTAATTAGTACCAGGTGCAGCAAGCTCCCATTGAGGAATTTAACCTCCTGTACACTGGAACCTATCCATTCCGCTAGCTCTATAGTCCATAAGGACAGCGACTCTGTCACTATATATATATATATATATATATATATACACATATATATATATATATATACAGAGCTTGAGAAAAGACCTTGTGGTCAGATACGTATGTCACTTTGGAGTTCCTGTGACTGCCTGATCTATTTCTGAAGATTAAATAACTTTTCTACTTGAGTGTGCTGCGGATTCAATTTTTTTGTATATCTTACAGACTAGTTGGTGTTCCCTGTCTATCTGTCTATATATATATATATATATATATATACATAGTCGATGAGGTCCATCAAGTTCAATCTATGCAAAATTTAGACAACAGATACTTTATCCTATATCTATACTTCCTTATTGATCCAGAGGAAGGCAAACAAAAAAACCCTGTGTCATATCATCCAACCGCTACGTTGTAAAAAGCTGGACTTGGAAACTTTTCTGCTTTTAAAATCCTTCAAGCCGGCTCGCGTCTATTCCGTTCTGAGCATCTTTGAATTTGTCGCTGTTGGTCTGGTGCTTGGAATCTGCACTCCCCAATGGCTGCAGGCTCTCTTAAGCTTTCAGGCTCTCATTCACTAACCTGACCAGCCTATCGGAGCGTGTGAATTCTCCTGACAGCCAATCGCCGATTTGCCGGTATTGTAAAGCAGGGCGAGCACCTTTTCTCAGGTAGCAAGGGGGCATGGGCTAACCTAGCCCCTCTGCCTCTTTGCATACTGAGCCCACTCTCTGCTCAGGCTCCACAGTCTGGATTTTGGCAAATGGTAATCGGACAGCCTTGTGTTAGGCCAGGACATGGATAATCAAGTATAACTGTAGTGCCCCTCCTGTTCTAACACCTTGGCATCTCTGAGCCTTTCAAGTAAGGACACCGGACAGACACAGAGGCACCAAGCTTGGTCGCCAGCTGGGTTCCGGAATCCATGACTTAGAAAGCCCTCAGTTCATATAAAGGTTATCAATCAATATATATGCACATTAAACTATACCCATTTAATAAAATATATGGGTCGTGTTTTCTGTGTGCTAAAAGTTATGAGTCCCGATCCTGGTGTCCAGGATGGAGTCAGTGTATATTCCCTAAATTCACTAGCCTCATCCCTGGCACACATGAGAAAAATACTTGAATTTTTTTTTTAGACACCTTAAAACCTGCTCAGCTTTATAACCTAGCTGGAGCAGCCCCTGAACCCATAAACTAGGTTCAGGATACTTGAGCATGTATGTGGGTACCGCTGCTATACTGGGGAGCCCCTGCTATACTATGGACTCTGTGTATACCTGCAGATATCTTTTAACCCCTTCATACCCATTAACCTGGTCTGGAAGATGCTGCAGCAGGGATCCTGGTGGTGAGTCGTAAGAACGTTTTCAGAGTCCGAGTTTGGCGAAGTAATGTGCTTAGCTGTATCCGAAGATATCACTCAATCTCCGGATATAACTTTTGGGGTATCCCATAACTGTGGAACCCCAATACATAGACACATTCTGTAAAGACTTTCTCCGACAAACCCACCCTGAAAACTTACAGCCTAGAAATCTCCCGATCCCAGCACCCCAGTAAAGGCAAAAGTTACAGAAATCTTTGTCGCAAAATCAGTATATAGTTGCAGTAATACATTTTCGACATCTGGGTCCCAGAGTTGACACTAAGACCTTAACACACGGGTCATGGTTAACCAAGTGGGCTTGACCTTTATTATAAAGCCTGGTTAACCCCTTCACCATCAAGAAGGATTTGGACAATACAAGGGTTATCCAGGCTGCAGGACTTCTGTTACGTAAGGTTGTTTCATTGTAAACACTAAGGGATTCATTGTCACTAATTATCTTTGACCGAGTTTGGATTTAGCTCTGAGGTTGTATATTGCTCCATCATTGATGAAATGTTGAAAGGTGCAAGAGCGTTGCAGAGATTGAAAGACATGCCCAAGTATTCATAGTGTCCATAGCGGGTTCAGAAGGTCGTTTTCGACTCATCCCCTGGTCAGATACAAACTGCTGTAGATTATAAGATCCTCAGAGGTCAAGCTTTGTAAAGATCTTAGCAGACCTTATTCTCTCCTCAAGGAGCTCTGGAATCAACAGTAGTGGGTAACTATTTTTAAATGTGATGATGTTCACTTCCCAAAAGTCAATGCAAGGGCATACGGACCCGTCTATTTCCAACAAAGAAGAGAGAGTGGCCGCAGCAGGAGAGGTAGAGGGTCAGATTAAACCTACAGAAAGGTTCTCTTGTAAGTACTCTTGCAGGACTTTTAGTTCAGGTTTGGAAAGGAAGTAAATTCTGCCAAAAGGAATGACTGTACCTGGCAACAATTCAGTTGGACTGTTATATGGTCAATGTGGAGGGAACATATATGCACTTCTTTTGTCACACACATTCTGGAAATCATGATGTTGTGGTTGCCGTGTACCAGAATGGGTGGTGGACGTTTGTGCTTAGATTCTTGAAGAACCTTGAGAGAACTACAAATCTCATTTGCGCAAGGGGTTATAATACCTCTGACTTTCATTCACAGAATACTACCCCCCTATCAGAAGCGTGAGAATAATCTCAGCAGCCAATCGGAGCAGGGGTCATCTGGCTGATGTCAGAGAAAGTGGCATGGCTATCTGTGGGGAAGGCTCCACAGAGTCTGACAGAACCCAAATGGCTGTTTGGGCCTTTTCCTCTCCATGTCCTTGCTACCAAATGGCCCGACACCTCCATATCCTGGATTCCCTTTGAGGCCAGAGGGCTAGGTAGACATCATGCTTTAAGCTGACTGCATGGATTTTTATACATACAGTATAAACCATATTTTAAAAACGTATAAACCATGGGGAACCTTATATACGTGTGGGAAATTACCGTATTTCCTCGATTGTAAGACGCCTTCGATTGTAAGATGCACCATCGATTTGGCCCTTACAATCGAGGAAAATTACTTTTTCACTTACCATGTTTCCGGAGAGGTCCCATGTCAGCGGAGGATGAAGCGGGCGGCGGCGGCAGGAGAGGTCCCACGTCTGCAGATGGACAGTGGGTGGGTGTGCGGCAGCAGCAGGACAGGTTCAAAGTCTGCAGGTGAATGAAGATAAGAAGACAACGGGCGTGCGGTGGGGTGCGGCGGCAGGAGATCATAATAGCAGGAGAGCTGAGCAGGAGCAGAGCGGCATAGGGGGAATGGCTTGGGAGGTGCACACCGGTCAACTTCTGGTGTTACTGTGTGCACCTTCCAAGCCGTTCCCCTATGCCGCTCTGCTCCTGCTATTATGATCTATTAGCCGCCACCGCACGCCCGCTGTCTTCTTATCTTCATTCACCTGCAGACTTGGGACCTATCCCACCGCACTCCCGACCCGCTGTCCATCTTCAACCATCTGCAGACACGGGACCTCTCCTGCCGCCGCACACTTCGTCCTCTGCTAACATGGAACCTCTCCTGAAACATGTTAAGTGAAAAGAGGGGGTTTGTACTGTAGACACTTTTTTTTTTAAATACATCGATTCTAAGACGCACCCCGATTTCAGACATGTGAAAATCGAAAAAAAGGTGCGTCTTAGAATTGAGGAAATAGGGTAGTTGGGGATATTTGGGCTCGAAAACCAGGAGTCTGGGAGACACGATGCAGCCCCAATGTAATTCACCCCGTGAACCCACAAATCGTGCTTGCATGCTGGGGAGAATCAGGGAACCTCCAGTAGCTGGGCCCTCTGAACTCCTGCAAACAAAAGGAATACATTTTCATCCCAATATCCCACCTTAAAAAAAAACAAAAACAAACAAAACAAAAAAACTTACACTCCCAAAATCTGGAGTTTCTACGACACAGGGAACCCCAAACAGGTCAGGTTTTTCTATACTTTACAGGGGACTTCCCTAACCCACAAACCCAATACAGGTTCTGGGACACGCTGGCACTAACTGGGGCAGCCCTATGTTACCTATGGATTCCCACAGCTACAGGAACACTTTTTATCCCTGTGCCTCATTTTACTGTGCATACGCATACAGTGCACTTAACGCACTTTGTTAATAAAATATACAATTTAAAAACCTAAGTCTGCCTGGTATGGGAAATAGTGAAAAATAACATGCAACTTTTTACTCTATCCATATTACCCACACACTATTGCATAGACTTAGTACGGATTCTAAGAATCCCCTCACAACCTTATATGTATGGTTGGAGCACCTCAGAACCCCTGGATGGTTCTGGGTGACCTGGGCATCCCCATTAACCTAGGGACCCCTTGACTGTTTCAGGGACACCTCACATCCCTATGCCCCTTTTACCTTTCTGGTCTGAAGCAGGGACCCCTAGTAGTGAGTCGCGAAAGCGTTTTCAAGGGGAGATATTACCGAGACAATGTGTCTAAATGCATCCAGGAATCCGACCTGATTCCTGGGTACATTTTTAGGGGAACCAGCAACTCTGGGCCCTGACTAGATAGGCACAATCTGACAACACTTTCTCCGCAAACCCCCCCTTGAAACTCAGGCACAATCTGACAACACTTTCTCCACAAACCCCCCCTTGAAACTCATACCACAGCAATCTCTGCTTGCTGGCACTCCTGGAAAGATAAAAACACAAATACATTATTACCACACATTACAGGTTATGCATGTACAAACCCTGGGCTCGAGAGCTGACACTCTATAAACCCAACACACGGATCAGGGGTAACCAAACCGGCATAAACCTTTATTTGATAGCTTGGCTACCCCCTGCCGTCACAGGGCTCCCCTAGGAGCGTTAGATTGGTACTGTTACCGATGAAACAGGTACAGTTTAGTAGAGAACCGTCGACTACTTCTATCTCCACAAGAGAGTCTTTGGGCCTGGACAAAACCAAGTTATCTTTGGCAAATTCAAGGATCATGAAACTTCCCCCCACACCTGAGTCAATCATAGCAGTAGTAGAGAAGCAGCAAGTACCTTTCTTAAGAATAACAGTCAAAAGAAATTGGGAATGTGTAGGCGATGCATGCAGAGATGGAGAGAAGACTTGCTTTGGGAAAAGAACATCCGCTGTTATTCAGCAACATAAAAATACAGGTTTTTTTTCTAGCCAAATGTCCAGCAACATAAAGTATAGGCTTTTGCTAGTCAAAGTTCAGCAAATAAAGTACAGGCTTTTCTTAGGCTAAAGTCCAGCTTCCCCAGCATATGGAAGTCCATATACATCTATATAGTTACAGGGTTTCCCTATGCATCTGGGACATGTACACATGGCCTGCACACGCTGGTGTCCCTAGGAATCAAGGACACACATGTGGTCTGTACTTAGACCAGGGACAGAGATAACCACTTCCATTTCCTGCATTTTAAACCATTGCTACACTCAGCTGACCTCATTAGTAGTCTTGCCTTCCTTCAGGCAGGGATTAACCATTACCTAGCCGACACCCAACAGCTCTAGTTGTTGTTTAACAGGCTTTCCCCTGTTACACTCGCCCCCTGTTTGTGGGTAGCTATGGCTACTCGCAGCTGAAGCCTATCCCTCCACTTGCTCTTGAGAAATAATTGAAGCTTAAAAGAGAACAGGTGGAGGGATAGATACCCCCTATAAAACCTAGGGTTAGAGCCTTCCATGGTGTTCAACCAATGTTTTTTCTTGACTTCCAGTCCAAACAAGTCCTCAAACACCACTTTAATCCCGTCTGTGTCTTTCACCCTGTAGGACAGTTCCTTTGGCTTCCGACAACAAGCCTGGATCTGGTTCTCTTTGCTTTTATCGATTGATACTAGTCATTTTTTCTTCAGGTCTGTCTACTTTTCTAGTGGGTGGCGAACTCCTAAGTGGTGGGGTATCTCTGCTACAGTAGAACCATCTTGAGACTCCTTTAGTACAAGGAGACCCCGGCCTTCAGCTTCATCATGTGCTTTTTGCGGGTAAGCCAAGCCCCCTTGTCACTGGAACGATCACTTGTGTCTAGGTCAGTACCCTTAATCTCCAGTATGTCAACCTTGTTGCAGTTCTCTTAACCTCTAACCATTATCCGTGGCTTCCCTCTTTTGCAGTTGGCAAAAATATAGTCTTTTGCCTCTTTATTTTCCTGAGAAGATGGCTGGACCAGAAGTTCTGCCTCTCCATGGGCGTGATAACGGATATATTTCTTCCTCATTTTTATCACTGACTGAACCTTTTATTGTGACTGCTTTCATGGTGAGGACAACATCCCAGCAATAATTTGGTTCTTCTTTCCTGTAATTGTTGGATAGCAGATTGTAGCACCGAGACGACATTGCAGATGCACTTATAGAAACGGACAGCTTGCTTATGATGTAAGACCTATATCTGGACTGAATCACACAAGCTGCTTACTTCACCTTCCTGTAGCATCTTTCCCGCTGCCACTTTCTAGCATTTGAATGGACTTTTTCGTCTGAAACTTCCTCGGAGTTCACCAGATTTTTGAGTACCAGTGACTTGATGGAGCCAGAGTCGAACAGGGCTTGTACAGTCCTTCTAGCAATCAGGACCTTGAGTATGAATGGACCGGGCCCTTCTTTCAATTGAGCTGTGGGCATTGTCTGGGCGAAGGACCAATCTATCCCAGGAAAGTTGGCAGGACGGTGTCCTCACTCTTCGGAGGCTGTACCGCTGAATGCCCAAGTTCGTAGTCTTCTGCGATGTCTCTGAGAGGAATGTAAGCTTTGTAACTAGGGACTGGGTGGACCTTTGGAAGAGCATCTCCCTCCAGACGCATGTCTCTGCTTTGGTCCCCCCAAATTAGTGTCTCCCAGTGCGAGTGTCTCTGAACACAGCAATAAAGTGTTTTGCTTATCTGTTACGCCATGGTTTGGAGCAGACGTCCCCGCTTCAGCACGGGCTCCCGTCCTTCCTTCCTAGAGGAGCTCGGCCTCACGAACGCTCAGAGAATCTCTCCTCTGTAAGTCCAATGTTAAGGACAGGACATCCCTGCTTCAGCACGGTCTCTCGTCGTTCCTTCTTCATGGGATTAACAACCCAGGCAGTCCTACCAGGCTCCGCGACCGCCGTCCAGCGGGCCTATGCCATCTTTCACAGCTTGGGAGACCTCTTCTCTGTCCCCTTCTCTGGGACAGCAGTCTCTCTCAATGGCAGCTCTCTGTGTCTGCCTTAAAACACTTCCTTGTTCAATCAGCAGTTCAGTCTGCACAATTAGTTTGCAGCTGCTGCCTTCTCTAGGGAGATTAACTCTGTGCATTGGAAAGCCCCATAGCTGAGAGAAATTAATATACATATAATAAAAAAGGTCAGTTGGCACTCTCATAAAACAAAGTATATGATGGTTGGTGCACGTTCCATAAAAATAATGCAGTTATACGATACAGTTTGGAATCCGGAATCAAGAGACAGCACACAAGGGGGTAGTGGAGGGGAAAAAAGTGTATTTAGTGAAAGTGATACATAAAACCAACGTTTCGGTCCTCGTGCACAGACCTTCTTCAGCCTGAGGAAGGTCCCTCCATGAGGACCGAAACGTTGGTTTATGATGTACCACTTTCACTAAATAGATGTGCAGATACCTTGAGAAAGGGCGTAGAGCCCGAAACGTGTAGGTGGTTACCTGCTGTAGCCCTGGGGGGCCTGTTTTCTGATTTATTTTTGTATCAAACTTTTTTATTGGCATCAACACTTACAGACATGGGTACAATATAATCATTGGCACATGACTGCATGACTTCAGTCGGATCAATCTGGTGTTGGCCAATAGGATTTTCTATTTAGGGATGAGGGTGGGGGGGGAGAGAAAAAAGGGGGGGGGCGCAAAGGGAGGGCGGAAGGGTTTACAGACAGAGGAGGGGGGGCTGGAGTGGGAGGGGGGGCTGGAGTGGGAGGCATCGGGGGGTGGGGAGGGGGGGCTGGAGTGGGAGGCATCGGGGGGTGGGGAGGGGGGGCTGGAGTGGGAGGCATGGGAGTAGGGGGGTCTCGGTGGTCCTCCGTCTCCTCCTACATCTTCACTATGAGCTAATCCCTTCTGGTCTAGTGTAGGCCTAGACCCTGTGGCCCTATCCAGGGATCCCAAGTATTCCAAAACTGCAGCATTTGTTTGTGGAGCATGGCTGTGAGCTTCTCCATAGTTATTACTTCGTCTACCCTCCTAATTACCGTGTTTCTCACGGGGGCTTTAGTCTGCTTCCAGGCTGCCGCAACTGAGCATCTGGCCGCAGTCAGGATAGATGAGACCAATCTACTCATCGGCGGGGGCAGGTCATCGAAGGGTTTGCTCAGCATCAGGTCCAACGTGTCCAGGGGGAAGAGAATCCCCGTGGTCTCATGGAGCAGCGTCTGGATCTTTGCCCAGAACCTCTGGATCTCCGGACATGACCAGCAAATATGGGCCATGTTGCCCTTTTGACCACATCCCCTCCAGCACAGGTCGGTGTGTCGGGGAAGATCTGGCTCAGTCTAGCCGGGGTCAGGTACCACTGGAATAGAATTTTGTAGATATTCTCTTTTTTTACTGTGCAGATTGAGGTTTTTGCAGCCATTTCCCAGATGTCCTCCCAGTCATCAGTCTCTATTTGTACAGTAAGGTCCTCAGACCATTTTTGCATATAATGGTGGGTCAGGGGGTCTGGTGTTGACTCTATCCCCCTATAGATCTTGGATAGCAATCCTCTTTGGTACTGCATAGGGTTTCAAATCTAGTGGGTGGGGGGGAACTTGGAAGTTTGGAGAGTGATAGCAGGAAGTGCCTGATTTGCAGGAACTTGAATAGGTGAAGGTTTTGAGATTGATATTTGTCTCGTAGTTCTTGGAAGGATAGAATCTCTCCATTCTTCAGCAGATCGGCAACCAGTCTTATACCAAGACCCTGAAATTGGTCAAATTGTCTTTTAGAACACCCAGGCGGGAAGTTTGGGTTTCCAAAGATAGGGGTGAGTTGAGATGGGGTGGCTAGCATTCCATATTTCCCTTTGCTTTTGAGCCATACGTCCCACGTGCATCTCATTGCTCCTATATCAACCCTCCGCGGTCCTCCTTCCCTTCCTCCCGAGGACCATAGTAGGACCTGAAGTGTGGATGGAACTGCATAATGTGATTCTATCTCAAGCCAGCAGGTCGAGGCCGGGTCATAATTCCAAACTACAGCCTGCTTCAGCTGAGCTGCGAGATAGTACCTGACCACGTCGGGGACCCCCAGACCCCCTCTCGTTTTTGGTGAGAGCATAACCGATCTAGGGACCCTCGGTCTCCTATAATTCCAGATGAATTGGAACATAAGGGCCTGAATATTTTTCAAGGCTGTTAGTGGGACTACTACGGGGAGGGTTTGTAAGAAGTAAAGTAGTCTCGGAAGGACATTCATTTTGATCGAGACTATTCTTCCAAACCATGATATTTGGAGTTTTTTCCAGGACTCTAAGTCTTTCTTGATCTGGTCAAACAAAGGGGGATAGTTATATTGATAGAGGGACCTGTGGGAGTTCGAGATTTTCACTCTGAGGTATTTGATATGAGTGGTACTCCACTTATATTTGTAATTAGATTGTAGGAGTTTCCACGTTGTACTTGGGAGGGATATATTGAGTGCTTTTGATTTGTCTATGTTTACTTTATAGTCGAAGACTGTACCAAACTGGTGTAGTAACCTTTGTAGGTTAGGGAGGGAGATATGGGGTCAGCGAGGGTCAGGATCACATCATCAGCAAATAGGGAACTTTTGTATTCTTTTTCGGAGACCTTGATCCCCTTGATGCTTTTTTCCTCTCTTATTTTGGCCGCTAGAGGTTCAATTGTTAGGGCAAATAGTAACGGGGAAAGCGGGCATCCCTGTCTAGTCCCATTCCTAATTGCGATTGGGTCCGAAAAACCACCTGAGATTTTTACATATGCTGTGGGGTTTTGATAGAGGGCTCTAACCCCTCTAGGTAGTGACCGCAAAAAACAAACTTCAGCATTGTTTGGTCTAGGACGGACCATTTGATTCTGTCGAACGCTTTTTCTGTGTCGAGACTCAGAATCATTGCTTTGGTACCTGTGAGATGCACGTGGTCGATGATACAAAATCTACATGGATGAGTCGGGGGAAGAATTGGGTTGCCAGGATATTGCTGTAGATTTTGAGATCTCAATTTAGTAGGGATATTGGCCTGCAATTGCCGCAGAGGAGCGGGTCTCTACACTCCTTGTGGATGATAGCTAGATTTGCTGCAGTAATGGTGGAGGGGATAGGTTCTCCTTGTAGGAAGGAATTGAACATATCGAGCAAGTAGGGGGAGAGGGTCGGCAGGAATGTTTTATAGTAGGCGTTGGAGAATCCGTCCGGGCCAGGTGTTTTGGCTGGCTTGAGGGAACCCACGGCTTCGGACAATTCTTCTTGGGAGATTTTTTTTGTTTAAATTTTCTATTTCTTCATTTGAGAGGGAGGGGCGGTTACAATGCTCTAGGTATTTTGAGATTGTCTCGGGAGATATCAGATCTCGGTCTGGGGGGGTGTAGGTTGTAGAGGTCAGAGTAGTAATCCGCAAACTCCTGTCCTATGTCTTTCTCTATGTAAGAGACTTGCCCGTTTTTAGTGCGGATTTTGGAGATCTGGGACTTAATCCGTATACCTCTAAGTTTTGTGGCTAAAAGCCTGTCTGCCTTATTACCCCTGTCGTAGAACTTTTGTCTGGTCCACCTCAGTGCTCTCTCTACTTCCTCAAGCTGTGTTTGTTTAAGGGCTATTCTTGTTTGGGTTAGTTGTTTTAGTGTTTTTTTAGATGCTGTGGTTTTGTGCTGCTGTTCCAGCTGTGTGATCTTGTCTGTAAGATCTTTTTGAAGTTTGAGTTTCTGTTTTTTCTTATAGGCGGATATCGAGATTAGATCGCCTCTAATCAAGGACTTATGGGCCTCCCACAGCATAGCTGGAGACGAGACAGAGCCTGTGTTAATTTGGGAAAAGGTTGAGAGTTTTTGTCTTATAACCATCTCCGTCCCTGGGCAGTTAAGTAAGGAGTCATTCAGCTTCCATTTGTATGGGTTATTCTTAACAAAGGGCAGAGAGAGCGTGAGTTTGACAGGGGCATGGTCAGACCAGGTAATTGGACCTATATTCGAGTGGGAGGAAGCCTGGAGGATGTTTCTGGTACCTAGAAAGTAGTCGATCCTCGAGTAGGACTGATGAGGGGTAGAGAAGAAGGTATAGTCTCTTTGACCCTGGTGCTGAGCCCTCCATATATCTACTAGGGAGAATTCTTCCATTATTTCCCTAAATTTTTTTGCTTTTCTTTGGTATTGAATAGAGTGAGAAGTGTATGGGGTCTTTGAGCAGGGGTCTGTTGGGGCTACAGATTTAGCTTGTGCATGTGAGGCGACTGTATTGAAGTCCCCTCCTACGATTAAGGAGGAGAGGGCCTGTTGCTCCAGGGAGTCCAGAAGTTTTTTAATAAACGGGATTTGTTTGTCGTTGGGGGCATAGACATTTACAAGTGTTAAAGCTAAACCAGCAAAGGTGCCCTGGAGCACCAGGAATCGCCCGTCTGGATCAGCATGTGTTTTGGTGAGGGCGAAAGGAACACTGTTCCTTATTAGGATAGCTACCCCGCTTTTCTTGCTTGGGGAAGACGCATAAAATGCTTGTGGAAATAGACTTTTAAATGTATTCGGGGGTACGGGAGAGTTAAAGTGGGTTTCTTGGATAAATATAATGTCGCCTTCTGTTTTTTTTAGTTCCTGTAGTGCTAGCTTCCTCTTTTTTTACTGAGTTAAGACCTTTTACATTGATTGAGATTCATTCTATTTCTGATATTTTATTGCAGGTATTTTTTTTTTCGGAGCCAGGGTCTCCGATGCCCTTGAAATTCCCACTGCAAATGCCTAGTTATAGGTCGCGGGGGGGTCCCGTGTAGCCCCCGTCACTGTGGATAAGGTGGGAATCCGTCGGAGGACGTGCCCCCTGAGGGGGACAGAGGGAGGGAGAACACATTAGGAAAGATAGGAACAGTCGGGCCTTCAGTTGGCCCTAGAGAAATATCCTCTCTCACAAGGGTGAGTGAGGTGGAGGCGTTAAACACCCCTGGAGATCCTTCCAGGACACAGAACATGGTTGGAGACCGGAAAGAGGGCCCAACACCCTCTGTGAAAAAACTACAGGCATACCCCGGTTTAAGGACACTCACTTTAAGTACACTCGCGAGTAAGTACATCTCGCTCAATAGGCAAACGGCAGCTCACGCATGCGCCAGTAAGCACGTCCTGAACAGCAATACCGGCTCCCTACCTGTAACGAAGCTGTGCACAAGCAGGGAGACTATAGAGCCAGTTACAAATGCGTTATTTACAGCAGTTATGCACGTATATGACGATTGCAGTACAGTACATGCATCGATAAGTGGGAAAAAGGTAGTGCTTCACTTTAAGTACATTTTCACTTTACATACATGCTCCGGTCCCATTGCGTACGTTAATGTGGGGTGTGCCTGTACATAAACCACTTGCGAGGGAACTACACAGCGTGAAGCCAACTATATGCTTAAATAGATCATTTGATAGCCTCTTTTTAAGCCTGGGCTTAAGGAGGGGAAATGGCGGTATGGAGAGGGGGGGGGGGGGAGATATTGGAAGCTATGCATATGTTGATTGGTTACAATGCTGATTTGACATTTTGTATTGTATGTCTTTATTTATATAGCGCAATTAATGTACATAGCGCTTCACAGTAGTAATACATGGGGTAAACATTTATGAGTGCAACAGTAGTTTACAATATTAACATTGCTTTACCATATATGAGTGATGCTTATCACCTCTATTTACAATGACTGAGGGCCGAGCCTTAATAGGTTGTTATGTTAACCATGCTTTTACATATTCAATGTGAGAAATACTTAAAAGCTCTATTTACAGGAGGGGGGGGGATATTGGAAGCTATGCATGTGTTGATTTACAGGGGGGAGGGGTGGAAAACAGGGGGTTTGTAGATGCAACAGTAGTTTACAATCTTGACATTGCGTTTCCATATATGAGTAATGCTTATCACCTCTATTTCCATTGGATAAGGGCATAACAGCAGTAGGTTGTAATATTGACAATGCTTTATCATAAAGAAGAAATGCTTAAAACCTCTATTTCCGATAACTGAGGACGGAACCAGGGGATGGTGGGGGAGGGGGGGGAAACAAGGGGATTTATGGGTGTAACAGTAATTTACAATATTGACATTGCGTTCCCTATATGAGTAATGCTTATCACCTCCGTTTACATTGGATGAGGTCAGAGCAGCAGTAGATTGCAATATTGACGTCGCTTTTTCATACATGAGAAGTGCTTTACCTCTATTTCCGATAGCTGTGGGTAGAACCAGGGGATGGGGGGGGGGGGATAGGGAGCGGAGAGGGGGATGGGGGTAGGAGAGGGAGGGGCGGTGGGGGGGGTGCGTGTTCTGAGACCGTGGGGGGGGGGGTGTTGGTTACATTATTTACCCTACGCTTACACATGTGATTAAAGCCTTTGGCTTTTGATTGCTTTGATGAAAAACAATGCATTTCAGTGGGTTATATTTGGGGCACTGTAGATGCCTACTCAATTTACAAAGCTAAAATTAAGGAATTTGGACGCCGGGGGTGCCCATAACGAGTGGAGGAATCTCTAGAATTGTGCTTATGGTGGAGACAGTGGAAATTATCAGGGCAACATAATTTCACTGAACTGGGGAGGGAGGGTGGGATAGTCATATACAACCTGATCTCTTGGACCGTGATGAAACGGGTCATTTACGGCAATTCAGTGTCCGGGGAAAGTGGGGGGGGGGGAGGGTTTAGCCTCTCTCGTTTGTAAAGGGGGGGTAGTCCAGAGATATGAGCTCAGGGGACTTTGTACGTCTCGAGAGCCGTTGGAACTTCTGGGCGGGACATCTATTGGTGCGGTAGTCCGGGATTCCTGCTCAACCAGAGCAGGCCTGCAGCTTGTTCCGAGGGTGCAGGAAGGTCCTTCAGACGTCGGGAGTGGACAGGGGAAAGGTCGCCCAGCTTGTACCGAGTCATTCAGGGGAGAAGGAAAAATGTAGGTATTTGTGCGCTATGATGCTTGGGAGCGAGAATGAGGGGGATGGGGTTCGGACAGAGACAGACAGACAGATGGGGGTGGTAGGGTGGGGTGAGGAGGGGTGGTGGGGGAAGGTCAGGGATGCGGTGGCAGGCTAGGGAGCAAGGAAATTAGTTAGAAGAATAGTGCTTCGCTGGGAGACAAATTTTCTGGTCTGTTTCCAGGGTCTGGATCAGGTGCTTTGGAGGTACTTCGACACCGGATCAGTTGAGGGAGGAGGATGCAGTTACAGAAGCCTTCGTTCCTCTGGTCTTCCTTCGGGAGGGGGGGGGAGGGAGGGAGCGAGGGGTCTCAGCTAGTTGTTGGTGAGGCTGGCATCTTGGAGGAATTACCCCCCGCTGATCGTTTCCACAACGGGCATTGGGGACTTGCTGTGATCTTGATTGGTATTTTTTTAGGCTTTAGTCAGTAGCACCGGGAAACCTCTGGTGGGCCAGCCACTTTGAGACCCATGAAACCTCCGCCTCTTCATGGTATGCTGCTGTCTTGGAGGTCATTCTGCGGTCCTGCTGCAGGCTCAACCCCAGCGCTTTCAAGAATGACGGAGAGTCCTCAGGTCTGGAGATGGTGTAATGGCGGCCATTCTTCAGGACAATCAATTTAAAGGGAAAGCCCCAGCGGTAAGTGATGCCGAGTTCTTTTAGGATATAGTGAGGGGCTTCATCCCTCTCCTCTTAATGGTGGCTCTCGACAGGTCACTGGAAGTTATTTTCTATATTACAATTTGTATGATTTAGTTGATCACTCTCTAATCCCTGTCCTTTCTTTGCTCTCGACAGGTCACTGAAGATTTGAAGTGCATTATTCTCTATTTGGAGATCTCCTGCCTTCCTGCTTGCGGCCATGATTTTCTCCTTGGCTGAGTACATGTGGAGTTTTACGACAACATCTCTGCGTCGATTTGGATCTGTGGGTTTGGGGCCCAGTGCCCTGTGTGCCCGATCCATTTGGAGGTCATGGTCCGATAACTCTGGGACCAGGAGCAGAAATAATTTGCAGAGTTAAGTATCGGAGGTTACCGTTTCTGGTATGTTCCTTATCCTTAGATTTTGCCTTCGGTCTCTGTTTTCCTGGTCTTCCAGGGCGTCTCTTAGTTCAGAAACGTCTTGGCCTAATCTGATCACCTAGACTTCCGTTGCGGATTGTGAGCCCATCACATCTGTGATTTTGCGCTCCAGCACGTCAGTGCGCTTCGTGAGGCCGCTTATATCTGTTCTTAAGCCCTCCAGGGCTCTATTTAGGTCTGTTTGAAATTATTTTCTCATCCTGTGGAACAGGGATTCAAAATAGTGCTTGTTGAGGCCAATTTCTTGCAGCTCCAGGGTGTCTGGATCGATAGCTGCATCTATTTGTGCAGCACGGGCTGTGTTAGGACCAATATGTCAGGCCAGAATCTGCACTCATGTTAAGCTTCCATTTTGTCTGGTCATAACTAGTTAAGATTCTGTAGTCAGCATTTGCTGAAATATAATTCATAAATGCACTCAGTTTCTGCTAAATTGCATTTCCTTTCTTCCTGCCCAGGATATTGCAAAGATACTTTTTGTATGAACAGTCTCATGCTGTTCTAGTTAGAATACAATAAACTGGTTCTAAGCAAGAAGCAAAATAGTGTAATATAGTTGCTAAAAATTCAAGGTCTCTTTTGATAACAGACAATGAATAAGCCATGTATTCAGACATTGCTTGTATTGGGAAAGACACGTCCCAAAAATCACGCCACTAATATGTCCTGCCCCTAAATCACGCCTCTAATCAAAGCTATGCCCAAGACACACCTAGGATACGCCTCTAACCAATATCTTCTTTTTTCTGTATAAAAGTCATTACCCTACGAGTAATAAATTGAGACAAAGGATTTGAAACCTGGCTTGCGTTACGTTTCATTTCGTTCGTCTACCAGGCCTGAAAGTTCATCAAAGATCGAAGATAACAGTGGCAGGGCGTGAAAGCTTCTCCGGGGAAGTCTGCTGCAAAATGGTGCAGATGGTATATCCAGTCACAAGGCCTTCAGATCCTTTGGCAGAGGATAGGTTCCTTTCGGTTCTGAAGCGTAGGCGAGGAAATTAAGGTTATCCTTCAGTTTTGGTGTCCAGAAGTGGGAAATTCACAAAGGTGGTGAGTATATATGTAAATTTTTATATATGATGCTTCACCCCCACTGGGAATTTAAAAAGACCTGAATTATGCTGGTTAGAGTCCAGATAATTTCTGAATTGTGACTGAAGAATTGGGTTTGAGTCCCTTTGAAACAGAATTTTTGGTTAGAGTCCAGAACATTTTGTGCACGACTGCACTAAAACAAAGGACAATTAAAAAACTTAGTAACAAAACAAAATAAAACAAAAACAAAAAACAAGATATATGCAATCATGTGGGAAAATAGGCAATAGATGTCGAATGAGGAATGTTAAAGTTCATAATAATGTGAACATGTATTCCTATTCATTGCTTAAGCTGAAATAATAATCAGATATTCATGAAAACGACATTAACCATATATAACCCACGACTGCTAATGAAATTAAGAAAAGAAAAAGAACACATGACTCTTGTATAATTTCATTGATAAGACATAACTGATCATAGATATTTAGTATCATGTATACAATCAAGTGTTATTAAATCAAATAAATATAAACATAAATATAACATTTGTGTCATAAATAATTTAACTCCTTATATAAATAGATATATGCAGTAAAACTAACCAATATATCTGTACACATGTATACTAGAACTAATCACTTGAGTGATGTCAGATATAGCTCAAAATCTAAACAATTACATAATGGATGAGGAAAGGAATCATCATGTAAGAACTGATGATATGTCTTCCTATAGGGTATTATAATCAAATTCTACTGACTACAGAGATTCACGTCGCTCTGTCGCGCCTACTAAGAGCGCATGCTACAGATTCAATGCATTTGTTTTGAAGCGACGTGGCGTCGCCAGCACTATAAGCGTAGCCTAAGTCTTTCAATATCATTGGAGCAACAATCAGAGCAAGTTCGTCCTTTATCCGATTGGATAGGCTTTGGTGAAAATGTAACCTCTGTGCTGATTCGTTGCTGGTTGTGTCAGCTACACATCTACGCATACTAAGCAGCTGCATGTCTACCCTGGCGCAGGTTAATCAGAATTGCGTCTGCTGTAGCACATAGATTAAGGTCATCAATAAAGGACTATTTTGCTCCAGAAGAGGAGGTACCCAGGAGAGGGCCTCATTCTTTAATAAGGAAACAAAATCAGTCCTATTGTAGCGTTAGACTGCGGGCTGCATCTGGAAATGGAGTTTGCACTGGTTTAGGAATCATCTGAACTGGTGACAGTCACCCCTGAATTTCTCTGGAAGAGGCAGACGGCACGTTGACTGGGCAGGTAAGACTGGCTGGTAAGCACATAGGTCCTGCAGTCGAGTCTCTGCATTAGCAATCAGACTATGCATCTGCCCAACTTGGTCTCGCAGAATCAAGGTGATAGCAGGGTTAGCAGGTATTTCCTGTAGCTGAGTTTTTTTAATTACCAAGCCAAGTACATGCCCCACTTGGTCCTGTAGGCCTATAATAATGTGACATGGTGGTAATTTGCTGGGCCAGATCAGATCCTGTTCCAGCGGGCTCCATAAAGGGCCTGTTTATTCTGTCACTGGGGTCAACTGTGGAGCGGAGTCCAGCGGCTCGGACAGGCTAGCAGCGATGGGCAGCAGCAAGCAGGTAGGCATGGTCAGTAAACAAGCAGAGGTCAGGAATGGAGAGAGGCAAGCAAAGAGACCTCCAAAAGGGGTCTGGTACACAGCTACAGCACAAAGAAGCAGCAATCTTGTCTGGAGGAAGAACCACAATAAACAGTCACAGGAAGCAGGAAGTGGAAGTCTTATAAGGCAATCATTAGAAAGTTCCCTGCAGGGAATAGCAGAATAGCAGCAGTTCCAGTGGCAGACCGGGAGAAAGCAAGACAGGGAAGGAGAAGGACCAGGGTTCAAGGGACACTCCTGAAGGTGGGCCAGTGTCAATTTTTACAGAATAGGGGCTATTCCACACTATTCTTTGCGACTAGTAACTCCCGGTAGGTATGTGTGTATACATATACATATATATACACATATACATATATATCCTATTACTCTTAGCTTCCATTGAAAGTCTTCAGGAGGCCCCCTATATTAGAAATAGAAATCTGCAAACTGTTCACCCAAGTTCGCGAACCATGCACTTTTATCCCACCTCCGATTAGAGAAAAAAAATAACTTTATCAAAGTTCGCAAGCAGTTTGCCATGTAAAATTCTCCTCAGCCTGAATATGCGATTAGCTGGAGAGGAATGTTGTATAGATTAGTGTTTTTGGGGAGGTATAGAAGTCAGTAGGACTCGCTCTCACCCATATTTCATGGCACATTCTTCTCTGGCAAAAGTTGCCATTTAAAAAAAATAACTACATTTAAAAAAAAATGTAAGTTCCACCTGAACTTTTTGGGTAAAAATGTTCTAGAATTTTTGGGGGGAGAATTTTCTAACTTTTTTTTCAAAAGTTTGAGTGAAGAAATGGCAAACCAAATGTGGCCACGTTTGCACATCTCTAGTAAGAAAAAGACTGGACTAATGTATTTTGTGATGAGCTCCGCGTAATGAGATTAATATTTATGTAAGATTGAGTTTACTCTTATATAAATGTAATATGCAACAGTAAAATGCAATTTTCATGATATGACTTTCAGGAGGAGGGCTCAAATGGCATCAGAATGTGCTGGGTCTCAAACTGTTAGTATGATGACCATAAAAACATCTAGTACAGTTTTGCAGTTGAAAGGTGCTCAGCTTTGTTTTATTTTTAAAACCCGTTGAGTTCCATATTCTCTGGGGCTGATCTCAAATACTGTGAAATAGAATGATAGAGGCGGCATTACTCCATATAAATGTGCAGGTCCAAGCTGGCGGGAATCCTAAAAGCTGCACAGAAGACAGTATACAGGATCCCTGCTGCCTTCGAACAGACTTCAACGTAGTCAAAAGGACAATGTAGGCATTTTATTATGCAGATGTGAGTACAGACAATAAGTACTCCCAAATAAAAGGGCCCAAAATGTCCTTTTGTCTACGTTGAAGCGTGTTCGGCAGAATTCCTGTATGGTGTTTTCAATTTCACTAATAATTACAGAAATGGCACCAATTACAGAACTGTCTATGCCTAAAAAATGTAAATGTGCTACTAAGCTCATAGGTAGAGCCAACCACAGTAAGGACGTAAAGATCATTTTTAAATTAGAGAGTTACATATGCAATCTGAAGCGAGAGTATTCAATATAAAAAAGGTAAACACAAGGAAAAATGGAATACTAGAAACAATCTCATCACCAAACTATTGTCATAATGCTACTGTAGTGATATCCCTTACTATGGATTTATTTCACTTAACAAATTTAGGAAACCCCCTTAGTATTAGTATATGAAAAGCCTGACTTTCCCACTGTGCATATTCTGATGGAAAAAAAAAAAAAAATCTGCCAATGTATTGCAACATTCATCACACCAGCTGAAATAATTATTGTGGCATAATTTGAAGATGATTACATTTAAAGATCATTACATTGTGGTTGAATAAACTCACTATGATAAACAGTGCAATAACAGTGCCCCCATGTATTTTTATGAGATAAAACAGAAGGAATAAAAGTATATCTCCACATCTTTAGACACCAATTTAGTTCCCCATGAGTTAACAAGACCTGATTCTATTAATATCATATGTATTTGTATAGCCGCTTCTGGTCCTATATTGCACTCATTTTTAATAATAGTCACACCTACTGACTTATTGATGTAACAATAGTTTCACAGGGACGTTACCATGTGGCAGTGAGAGCCCCACTGCCTCATCCATTTGAATAACTGGACAGGTAAGTCGTTTACATTCACCCAATAGTTTTATCTGCTCTGAAATTTTTTTTTCTATATGGATTTTCCACTTATTTTGGGGGGTCTCTGTATCTTTTTCTCACTTATTTTTTTTTGGGGGGGGGGGGGGTCTCTATTTTTTTCCTGCTCTACAAATCATTTTGCCCCACACAGCACCTATTTATACTGCAGGTGCTAACGACTCGACAGGAGGTAGAGGGCGATCTTCTAACCAGGTGCAAACCTCAAAGTACATTTAGTCCTGAATATTTCTTACAACTGTGTGAAATACTAAGCATGAAGTATTTGGGGTGCGGCGCTGCACATACAGAATCAGTAATATAGATACATTACCATCATGTAAAAATGCACTCCACCCCCTCCCCTCCTCTCTTCCTTCTCCCACAGTGAGTGTCCTCTCTGAAGTGAAGTTCCCCTTGTCACTGCATCTACTGCACATTACTTCTTCAGCAACTCCACCCTGCTTTACTTCCTGAGAGTATGAGCTGCTCAATGAAAAGCTACAGGGATATACCACTATTAATCACTCACGGGAGGGTGCAACCCTGATGCATCTAATGTTTATACCA
>NC_134486.1:364601179-364635759 GCF_040206685.1 Ascaphus truei
CTTTCCATATTAAAAAAAATAATATTTTGTACATTTTGCTTTTTGGAGGATTTTATATCAGGGGGAAATAGATGTACAGTTCTAAACTTCACTGGCTTGGTGTATAATGGAAGTGATCAATATTTAGTATCTCACTGAATTGAAAGAGATCTGGTAGATCTGATGTAGTCTATTTACCAACATTAAAAATTTGGTATCTTGAAGAAAAAATAATACAGTACTTAACTTTATTCACTTATGGTATTCCTGACATTTTATTTTTTATTTTTTTTACAAGCAAGTACTGTACCTGCTCTTGATGCGTTTGTGCCAGGTCTACTATTCTCTATGTTGGTGAAAGACATATGCAACAGTATGATCTGGACGATGCAATTTTGTTATGTGGTGTTTTTCTAAATGGTTTTCAGTGCCAGGTTTGCAGCATTTTGTGCAGCTGTCATCCATATTGTATTGCATCGTTTGGATTTGGCTTTCAGCCATCAGTCCCAACAGATTGTGTTCTTGTCACAAATTGTGCACCCATAATATATAATTGTATTATTGTTTTTTGTCATTTTTGTTATTTTGTAAAAAAAAATGTTTTTGTAGTTATATTAGCTGTGTAGGTTTAGGATATGCATCAGAGGTTGTCATATTGATTGAATCTCATTTTAGAGGTGTGGTTGGTTTATGATCATATTTATATGAAATCCCTGAGATCCTTGGACCAGCCCCCTTATGAAGCGTATGTTACGCGAAACACGTCGACGTTAGACTCTTGGCATTCCCACGAAGCTGCGGATATTTTTCGATGCTCTCTGGATCGAGTTTAGTGCGGACTTTATTCCCTTGGGGAGTTTGTGGAGCTCATTTCTATTCTGTTCAAGTCCGCGGTTGGCACCAGTGTTTCTTCGTTTTAGGATGATGAGTACAGATATTATGACATACCATTTTGTAAATGTAATTTTTTAACTTTTATTTTTCATAAATGTTATTTTTATACTGATTCTGTCTTTCCTTGCACTCATAGTTGCATAGTAGATGATGTTGAAAAAAAAGATATACGTCCATCAAGTTCAACCTAAGCCAAATTTAAACGACAGATACTTATTCTATATTTGTATTTGCAGTATATTGATCCAGAGGAAGGCAAACAAAAAACCCCAGTGAAATATTATCTAATGATATCTCATAAGGGGAAAAATTAAATATCTTCCTGACTCCAAATATTGTCAAAAAGATTACTCCCTAGATCAACATCCTTTCCATGTTTACTTATTTGGTATATCCCTGTCTACCTTTCCTTTTTAAAAAGATGTCCAACCTTTTTTTGAAGATATCTATTGTATTTTCCTCAACAGTCTCCATGGGTAACGAATTCCACATTGTAACTGCCCTTACTGTAAAGAAACATTTCCTTTTGTTGCTGGTGAAATCTCCTTTCCTCCAACCGTAAGGTTTGACCCTGTGTCCTTTGTACTGCCCGTGGGATGAATAGTTCTTTTGAAAGCTCCTTGTATTGTCCCCAAATATATTTATATATAATTATCATATCCCCTCTTAGATGCTTCTAATGTAAACACATCTAATTTAGCTAGCCTCTCCTCATAAATCAGATTATCCATACCCTTTATTAATTTGGTGACTCTACTCTGTACTTTCTCTAGTTCCATAAATGTCTTTTATATGGAGTGGTGCCGAAAACTGTACTTCATATTCAAGGTGTGGCCTTGCTAATGCTTTATAAAGAGGCATAATTATGTTTACTTCCCTTCCATCCATTGCCCGTTTAATGCAAGATAAGATCTTGTTTGCCTTTGCAGCTACTGCATGACATTGGGCACTATTGCTAAGCCTGCTGTCTACAAGCACTCCTAAATCCTTCTCCATCAAGGATTCTCTTAGGCCTCGGATATAGTAGGCGCGCACGACGGAGCGCACGGACCTGTATGCCAAGCGATCTGTGGACTGAGAACCACAGCGACGGGGAGGCGTGGCCGTAATATCACGAGGCTGGTTCGCCCTCATTGGCTGAACCGCTCACGTGACCCGCCCGTCGCATAACAAAAACAAAATCCTTTGTCTCCTGAAAAATCTGTCGCCCTTCCTCGCTCGTGCCCACTAAGGGCGGCCCAATAGATCCCCTGCATTTTGTTAGAGCCGCACACTCCATCGCATGCACCAAAGCCGCGGTCTTAATTTATCCAAATTTAATTAATAAGTTGTCTTTGTTCTTGTTTCCCAAATGCATTACCTTACATGTATCTGTATTAAACCTCATCTGCTATTTACCTGCCCAAGTTTTCAGTCTACCCCAGTCCTTCTGGAGAGAAATTACATCCTGCTCTGATTCTATTACCTTACACAATTTAGTATCATCAGCAAAGTTGGAGACTTTGCTCTCGATGCAAACCTCATGGTCATTAATAAACAAGTTAAAAAGCAAGGGTGCCGGTCTTTGAGGTACTCTACACACAACTTTAGCCCAAATTGAAAAAGTTCCATTTATTACAACTCTGTTGTCTATCCTTCAACCAGTTTTCAATCCAGGAGCAAATATTTTTAGAGTCCAATTTGCTTTATTTTGTACACTAACCTCTTGTGTGGAACCGTATCAAAAGCCTTTGCACAATCTAAGTAGACCACATCAACCACATTACCCTGGTCTAAATTCCTACTTGCTTCCTCAAATAAACTAATAAGGTTAGTTTGGCAAGATCTATCCTTCATAAATCCATGCTGACTATTACTAATAATTTTGTTTTCCATTAGGTATTTCTGAATCGTGGCGTGAAACGCGTAAGAGCTTTCCTGTCTACACCATGTTGTCCTAATAAAGAAGTTTTTTATTTGACTGGCTGTTATCCTGAAGTATCCCTCATTGGCACGGCTGTGCTCCGCTTCACCTTACCTTTTCGGAAGTCATCATTTCTGAATATTGTCCCGTACTAAACCTCAAGTAGCTTCCCCACTATGGAAGTCAGGCTTACAGGTCTCTAATTCCCCAGTTGTAAACTAGCTCCCTTTTTTAAATATAGGCAACACATCTGCTTTATCCCAATCTTGTGGTACTGAGTCTGTGGAAATGGAGTCCTTGAATATTAAATTTAATGGTTTGGCTATTGCTGAACTTGGCTCCTTAAGAACTTGAATGTATGCCATCCGGGCCAGGTGCTTTATTTACTTAAATTTTATCAAGTCGCTTATGAACCTTTTCCTCAGTTAACCAAATGCTTGTTAATATGGAGGCTGTGGCTTCATCCTGCAGCACTACTATTGCAATTGATTCTTCCTGGGTAAATAGAGGCAAAGAATGTGTTTAATATCTCTGCTTTTTCCTTATCTCTAATAATTTGCCTACCCATCTCACTCTGAAAGGGTCCTATATTTTCTTTTCTATTTTTTTTGTTAAGGTATATTTGTGGTTAATTTTACTTTCTATTGCATTCTTTTTTTCATTATCCATTTTTGCAACTTTTGTTACATTCCTTATAATTATGATATAATGTCTCCGTCCCTTCTGACTTTAAGAATCTAAATGCCTGCCTCTTGTTTTCCATTTCCTTCCCTACCTGTTAATGTAGCCACATTGGTTTAGACTTGTTTCTTTTATATTTATTACCCAAAGGTACAGTATACACTGATATGTGTGCTTTTCTAACAATGTTTTAAAGACTGCCCATTTATCTCCCATATTTTCCCTGGAAAAACATCATCCTAATTTATTCCTTGTAGATTAATCCTCAAATTATTAAAATCTGCGGGCTAAAGTTTAAGGTATTTGCTGAAACCCAAGTAATATGGTTTGTGATCATTTATTTCAAAAAGGACCATGCTATAATCACTGTTACCCAAATGTTACCGGACTTGAATATGTGTCACTGGAGACTCATGTGGCGGGTAGGATCGTGGTGGCAGGAGCGTAGTAGGGGTCACAAGTAGAGGTCCAAGGCAGGCGGCAGATAGCGTAGTCGGGTAACAAGCAGAGGTCCAAGGCAGGCAGCAGATAGTGTAGTCGGGTAACAAGAAGAGGTCCAAGGCAGGCGGCAGATAGTGTAGTCAGGTAACAAGCAGAGGTCGGCAACGAGGAGACTGGAACAGGACAGGGGAGCAGGAACAGGTCTGGGAGCAGGGACTGAGAATGGGGAGCAGGGACTGAGACCAGGGAACAAACAGGGACAAGCCAGATTACCAGCAAGGGCCTTTACAATGAACAGAATCAAATACAGGACTGATACAGGAACAGATCAGGATCAGAGACAGAAGCATGTGCATAGGAGTCTGACTCAAAACAAAGGCAAGGAACCAAACAGGAAACAGAACTATAAGACAGAGAGAGGAGCAACAAGAAAATAGACAGACAGAGGAACCCCAGAGCAGACAGAAGCAGGAGCACACCCGGTGGACAAGGAAAGAACTATGGATAGGCAGGAGGTCTAGGAGACCCTGACAATATGTGTTATTACTTCTACATTGTTTGATATTACCAAATCCAGTATTGCCCCTCTCCTGGTTGGTTCCCCAATAATTTGGGTCATGTAATTGTCTTTAAGCACCCCCAGAAACCAATTTCATTTGGTTAATGCTAATCTCATAGACGGGGCAATCTAAATTATGAATATTACCCATAATGCAAACATGACCTAGTTTTGATGCCTTCTCCATTTGCAAAAATATTTTGGCTTCCCCAAGATCACTGATATTTGGTGGTTTATAGCATATCCCTACAAACGTTTTGTTTGTAGTTTTACATCCACTGCTAATTTCTAGCCATAATGTCTCTACATTTTCATCATTCCCTTCATAAACATCTTCCTTTGTAATAGGTTTTAGATCCGGTTTAACATATATACATACTCCATCTCCTCTTCTCTTTGCTCGATCCTTTCGAAATAGGGAATAACCCTCTAAATTAACTGCCCAGTCATGAGTTTCATCCCACCATGTTTCAGTAATGCCTATGATATCATACTGTTCCCTTGTAGCTATTAATTCAAGCTCCCCCATTTTCTGTCAGGCTTCTTGCATTAGCAAGCATGCATTGAAGTTTTTTTTGAGTCTGTACTATTATCTTATCTGCTATTGCCTTTCTACTCCAATTGGGTTTAGTCTTTAGACTATTTTCTAGTATTATTTGTATTTAATACTAGCTGATATACCTGGCGTTGCCCGGAGGCAGGCAGGGGGGGGGGGCGTCAAAGGCAGGGGGGGGGCGTCAAAGGCAGGGGGGAGGGCGTCAAAGGCAGGGGGGGAGGTCAAAGGAAGGGGGAGGGCGTCAAAGACAGGGGGGAGGGCGTCAGAGGCAGGGGGTAGGGCGTCAAAGGCAGGGGGGGGGGCGTCAAAGGCGGGGGGGGCGTCAAAGGCAGGGGGGGGGGCGTCAAAGGCAGGGGGGGGCATCAAAGGCAGGGGGGGGGGGCGTCAAAGGCATGGATTCCTCCCCCTGCATTTCCTCACCTGGCAGCATGCCGCGCTCCTCGGCCTGCCAGTGGTTCTCTCCCCCCTCGTGGCCTCCGGCGACTCCCGGTGGCACAAAGGAGCTATTGCGCGGCCGCAACTCCCTGCCGCCCTCCTCCTGCTCCTCGGGGATGTTGACTGGAGTAGCGGCGTGTGGGGGTGGGGGGTGAGCCGTAGAGAGCGTGCGGTGGGGGAAGTGGTTGAGCGCCGGGAAACGGGGGTCCTTCCGGAGGCTGCCTGCCCACTGCCTGTCCCCCCGCCGGGGAGGGAGGGAAGTGAGCGCCGGGGAGGGAGGGAAGTGAGCGCCGGGGAGGGAGGTGAGTGAGCGCCAGGGAGGTGAGTGAGCGCTGGGGAGGTGAGTGTGATGGGGGAGGGGGGCAGGGAAGGGGGGGGGAGGGGGAAGAGAGTGGCAGTTGGGTGACGTCAGAGCCACCAATCTGATTGGCCAGAGGCTGAGGACCAATCCGATTCACCGCAGATAGCACTAACCTTTCGATTTTATACTGTATATTAAGATGGGTGTCTCCCTGCTTGCCAAACTCGCACTTGCCCCCATTCTACTGTACCTCCATGACCCCCAGCTATTTCCCAATCCCTGTCTGTTCTATTTTGTTTGTTACCGGTTTCTTCTCCCTCCCCCCGCCACTCTTTCTATGTGTGCGTGTTCTGGTCTGGACAATGTCCTCTTTCTGCATATACAGTATATTTGCTACAAAAGCCAATGTAATGGATATGCATAATAGATGTAACGTCACCATGGTCCTTTTCAGTATTAGATAGCATTTACATTGTTGTTCATTCATTAGTGTTCAAGCTGTTGCTCATTCCCTCTTTCTCCAGCCAGTGCGGTGCTGTATTTAGTAGCATTTCTGTTGAAGCATAATACATTTGTCCCGCTTTCTTCCTCACCTTTTTAACTGCATTCTGTGCAGCTTTTGGCTATGAGGCTGTGTTTTAACCTGTATCCATTTCTGCTCTGGAAATGAACATCTCATTTTCACCGTATACTGAAGTATCATGAAGTAAAACATATGACGTTGACATTAGAATTAATCTATGACCATGGAATAAGCCCATTAAAGACAAATAATACTGTAAGTTCTGTGTAGATGGTCGAGAGACAAGAAACCAGACATTGAGAAGAGTGAATAGTCATTACCTTAGAGAGGTAAAACATAATTGGATTTTCTTCATGGTTACCCAAGTGCTGCTGCTATCAATCTGGATATGATATAATATGCATAGTAAAAGGCTATTTGAGCAGCAATGTGCAGAACTAACCATAATATCATTTCTACAGATGCCTCACAGGCCCCTTTAAAAGGCTTTCCTGAATGAAGCGGTGGTTGGTAAGCATTAGGTCAAAAGTACAGGAAATGATAGATTTTTGTACGGAAAACTCATTCCAAGTCATTTATTTTCTTTGAATCTCAATGAGCTGTGGCTAGTTCAATAACATTTGTTTAAGCTGAAGTTGAAGACATCGGGGGAAGATATTTACAGCCAGAGGACAAAATTATATCTGACATGGAAATTCAATTATGCTTACCAATAAGCAGAAAAAGTGCCAGAAGCCATATTAAGTGTATCAATAGTGACCTTGTGTCACTGTTGCTGCTGTCTGTGTCATATCTGGCATGAATGCATCAATGTAATTGTTATGTTTACTTTGTTTAAAATATAGACTTATTCTAGCTGATCCGTATCAGCTGTCTTTGCTTTTCCGTCTTGTGAGTATGCATATCCAAAAGGTTAAATATTTATCTGGCCCTGTGTAATCCTCTCAAAATAAGCTTTTCGCATAATGCTATTTTGACTATACTAATAGATCTGGTGCTTTACTGAGTCTTGTTAGTTTTATTACAGAAAGCAAAGACAAATTCATTTTTCAGTCATAAGATCAAAAGTTAAAATCTTCACGAGTGCATCCCTACTTGGTATTGCCAGAACATCCCTAGCCCTGACTGTGCGTTTAATTTAGAGAACACAGTACAATCAAAAGACACTTTAAGGGCCAATTTTAATCAAAAATGTCCCAAAGCCTTTTATAAGTGTAACAAGTTACTTTGCTCTAATTTTGACAATTTGCCACCACTTGTAATTTGAAAGCGTCACTAGGTAGAGAGAGTTGCATGTACAGGTTATAATGGAAAAGTTCTACTCTTCTGTACGTCATGTTTTTTTCTCCCTTTTAATCCAACTCAAATATCTCACCAGGTTTCAGGTGGTGTTAATGTCTTGGCCTAGAAATCTTTGTCAGATTTATGTACCACTGCTTACATTTGGCACAACAAGCAGAAGATGGTGTAGTGGATCAACTGCTCATTTCATTGATACATGGACCACAAAGGCAGGGATGATCTAGGCTCCGATATGGGTTATGAAAACACAATCACACGTTCATTGCCGTTGAGTTGTATGGCAGGAAATACTATATTAAGCCCTTATCTGAGTTTAGTGAATCACACCCCATAGTATCTTATTTCACTCACTGTTCTCTCCAACAAAAACTATATACCAATAAGATTGTCCAGTATTACGCCAGGAGTTTAATGCACAACAGAGTATTGTTTGTGTGCTGTGCACTAAGGCTGGCAATATTGAAAATCTGCTATTCCAGCCTTTGTGTCAACGATTACTTTTATGAACATCTTAAGTGCATTTGTACTGTACTGTAAATTTGGAATCACAGTAATATGTAAATGGAGATAACCCCATTGAGTTCCAGAGAGACAAAGTGCCACTTATGATCACGTGACCGTCTCCTCACTGATGAGAGGAGTTATCCCCTTTCCGTCCGACATCCTTGCAGAACGCGTCCTGAGCTCCATAGACACGATCTCCCCTAAGAGAACAAGCATTTTTGTTTTTTTGTTTTTACGTTGCTTTTACATCATGGGACACCAAGCCAGAACCCATTATGTAGTAGCTACGTCGTGGCGGACTCAAAGGATTCAATCTTGATGAGCAAGGGGAGAGATGGCTTCACAGCATATTGATTAAGGGACAATTTCTGTGACAAATACTTAGGTTTAATACATCTTGCATAAAATCCGTATCGGATACCGCTTGATCAGACGTGGAGATTAGATTTTTTTTTTTTTTTTTTTTTTTCATGAACGGGAAGTGAAAATAAAATACAGTGATACCTCTCAATTTTCTTGTCCAATAACTCCATACAAACAATCCTTTTATCTTTGAAAAAGCAAAGTACACTGCTACTTTCACTCCAAGATATGTTACAAATGACTAGATTTTTTTTTTTTTTGTTTTTTAAATGGAAAATTGATCAGGTGTGTAGAGATTGAATCAGTTTATAGCATCACAAGATCACAACTCGATATGTGACCACTTTTTTTTTTTTTAGATGTTATTTAGCTTAACGCACTTTTTTTTTTTTTTTTTCTTACAACCCTGGATATTCTCTGTGGATATTAACTTTTTGTCTGATAAACTATTTTCCTGTATGAGGAATGCAGCCATTTGCCACTTGCAGTGTTGTAACATCCTAGACTACCATGTCTGGACACCAGGTTTTGGGGGCTATATATGATAACGACGACCTCCACATCAAGCAGTTTTCGCATTTTCCTACAAAGTATACTATCCGAAGTCCCAGAGTGGCATTTTAAGGACAATTTTTTATTTATTTTTTCTAAAAATGTGATCTCCCCCCCCCCCCCCCCCCAATCCAATAAAGCCAAATGCCCATCAGGATACTCGCTGTTCATCCAAGTGGCTATGAACACTATAGAGCTGGGACATTTCAAGAAGCGCAGAGAAGTGCTGTCTATTAACCTTAGTACAAAAAATATTTATTCTGAGCATGGTCGACTGCTCACCACATAAATGTGCATACAGTAGCAGACTTCCCCACATTTTTTGACCCTCCGAATGTATTTTCAGCAGTGAAATTGACTCCAATGTATAACATCTGATGATTTAAGAATTTATGCAGACACAAAATATATGGCTAAATATCCTCTTCCCCAAAATTGAACCACAGAGCAGCTTTCCTACTACTGTAAATGAACATTTTATTTTGAAACAAGCCCTCTATTTTCATAATATTTTTAGTTTAGTTTGTGATGGCACAAAAACGTGTTTTTGGCAGACACAAACTGAAATGGGAATGTGTTGCTTTTTAAATGGTGTGATGTTCCTCTCCATTTGGCAGGTACTGTACTTGAATCTCTTAAGTTCACGAGCAAAAAGTGATCTCTCCCAATATCTGGTCGATTCAGCCTCTCTTATCCGTTGATAACGTCAAGTTTTGTGAAAGTGAAAAGCAGAATCTAGCTTGCAATTGGTACTTGAACACGCAATAAAAATAAATGCTCTCATTAAAGATTATTATTGTTTTTTTTAAAGAATGTTTAATATATTCTCAATGTGCATTTCAGTTAATTTCTTTGCTGTCTATGCTTATAAAAGCTTTCACTTGTTTACTGTCAATATATTCTCATTCATATACAAACCCATTTATCCAGCTGTGTACAATGGTAAAAGCTATATTATCATAACTGCTCCAGGAATATGCACATAATGACCATTATTTCTTGTTTGCTTGGGGCACTTGTTATGTAAGATGGCTTCTGTATGTGTGTTTTTTTTCCCTCTTATCTGCTTTGGATTTGAATGGGCAGTAATGTGATGTTAGCATCTCTTTGTGTACACTTCTGATGGCTAACACACGTACATTTTCCGTTCCTGTAAGGCATGCTTTTAGCACGACTCAAGATCTCAGTCAGCCCTTAGCATGTACTTGGCATACTTTTTTTTTCTTTTTAAATCTAATAGTTACTGTTTATTTCTGATTTATGTACTTTTGACTTCAACAATTCTCCAATTTCATAACGAATATTACTTTTTTTCAGTTTTACAATGTAGTGGTTTTTTTTTTAAATACCTTTAAAAAAAAAAAAAAAAAAAAAAAACAACTCATTTTGGGTAAAACAGTTACGGTGTAAGAGGAAAACATGTCAATTAGATGTGCAAAATAAATTATACACGTAGTAGTGTCCTGATGACGAAGATCAGAACAGGCACAAGGAGGCAAGCTAATGGGACCAAATCAGTTTGCCAAGATAAAGGGATAATTTAATTGCTGATTCAGCAATTTGATTGTGTGTTCTGTTAACATGTTTCAGTTTCACCAATTTTAATTCATTAGTATAATTTCATCTCTGAAGAACTCTAACTTTGGTCACTAAAAGGTATCACAAGCTACAGCCAAATTTAATAACACTTTGATCGCTGCTGTTTATATTACAGTATATTAAAGCACCAACACTTTTGTCCTCTATCTATATCTATATATATTATATACAACTTAAGATGTGTCTTTTGACCTGGTCTCATATAATCATGTGTGCAATTTCTTTTCCCATGTCGTAGAAATAGTTTTCTGAAGCTAACAAAAGTAAAGAATAATTATAGTTTCAGTTCATCCAAAAGACAGCTTGGCAAATAGTTTGCGGTTAGATAAAAATATGAAGGATGATGGGGCCAAAAATAAATTGTATGCCTTGTGGGCAATTGATAGGATGTGTGGGTGTATTTGACAAGAGGGTTTCCTTTTTAATGCTCTTTTCTTAAAAAAAATAAAGATGCGCCTGGAAACTTTTTCTCTGTATGGCTTGACAATGTCCAACCCATGTCCAGCCTTGTGTTTATTTTTATAGTCACTCAATGCTGTTACCTTTTACAAATGTATATTTGTCCTTTTTAAAACTAAATGATCTATAACCCTGAGGAAAGTCCTCTGTGCAGGACCGGAACGTTGGTGTTCTTGTTGGACTTCATTATACCCTTTTTGTTCGATTGATTACCATGTGCTGTATCATCATTTCTCCATGCCGTGGCTTGGGTAATGTATGTGTATATGTAAATATAAACAACTAGACACACCTCCAATGATCTAAGTGTATATGTATTGGCATGTGCATGTTAAAAGGGACTTGTAAACCTATACATCACCCAGGGCGATAACCAGGAGAACCGTTATGGAGATAAACTAGATGAAGAAATACAGCACCATGCTTGTAAATTCCTTTAGAAAAAGTGTATTCTAGTCCACATAACCAATGTTTCAGTCCGCACAAGGACCTTTGTCAGGGTAAAGGTACACAAGGAGACGCCAAGAATATAAAGGGCATATAACCCAGAAGTGTAAATAACCAGTGAACCTTGAGGCAACACACCTGTCATGGAACAGAAATACCCATTTCTGCCTTCTGTTTCACCCCCCCCCCCCCCCCTTTCCTTGGCAGTTCTGCCTGCTAGCTGTATTTGGATGTTACTTTCCTTGCAGTTTCACTCCCAGTGCAGATGGAATGGATACATTATGTTGCCTTTTTTCCTTCCAGTCTGTCACACCCCTCCAAGTTAATGGGCTTTCCCATTCCCCCCTGTCCCTGCTGATAGTTAGTTTGGTCTGACCCCTATCCCTGTGTCACAAGCAGTACCCACTGTCTTTACTTCCTGACATTGGCAGAGTGAGTAAATTCATGTTACACCCCTATGGCAAGGCCAATTCTTTTCACCTGCCCTTAACTACAAAGCATCCACAGATACACCTTTCCAACACAAACATCTTATCCACAAGTGCCTATTCTTATTGCTGCTTTCCTAAATAAAGTGAAGAAAATATAAAGTGAAGAAAATATACAGGACTTGGTGTGCTTTGGAAAGAGGGCTGAGTTGAAGCTAGCTGGGTTCATTCATACCCTAGACATGACCCTGGATCCAGAATAACACCCGTTTGTAAGCATCTCCAAGCAGCCGGTGTATACAGGGAGCTCCAGAGAGTGGAGAGACTTGACAATACCAAACGGCAGCCATCCACGCCTGCGTATAAACAAAATGTAAAGCAAACCAGGGATATTAACCATAAATCATGGATTAACTAATTCGCAGCAGGTACTATGGAAAGAACCAATTCTAAAACATGTACTCAAAGAAACTAAACTTAAGTTAATGAGTTAATTCTACTCCAACTATAAGCCCAATAAAGACATTAGCGCATATAGCACAAAAAAATAGAAGAGCAGAGGCAGTGCAAGTCAGGGCCCAGTTCAGAGCTTATCAAGCTCAATATTAAAATATCCATAGCCTACATATACTCCAGAAATGACCAGTTACTGTATGCAGCAAAACTTAGAGTATAAAGCAATAAAAAGTGCATATAGCATATGTAAGTTACAGAATAATAATTTAAAACATAAATCTCATGACACAATAGCAGTGTTCACCCGACAACCTAAAGTACAGATACAAAATACATTGACACTCACAACAACAAGATATATAAAAATTAATGGTGAATGGTATATTGTATAGCAAGGGCAAATTGTGCAGAAGAATGAGTCCTTACAGAGTATTGTCTGGTGGCTGAGCAATATATGCTCGTAACAATAAGCTCTGTGGTGTACGAAAAAATTAGAATATCCTTAAGACAGCATATCATCTGAGCCTCCGATGTCCTATACTGTTCGTGTTGTGGATAAGATATTATACAAGCGTGCAATGTAGTCAAAGGAAATCAGAAGCAAACAGTTAGTTTCTTTAAAAAAAAAAATCCATCACGAGTAATCCCAAGGATAGAAATATAGCAGCACATAAGCATACTGTATGTTTACTATATATGCAGCCAGTGTAAATCCCAGCATGGAAAAGAACCCATCTATATCGGCTGGTCAGCTCCAAGTTGCAGCTGAGTCTGTTTGCATCCGTCTCGTATCCTGGTGTAGGTATCGCATGGTTCTCCACACCGTTGGGAACATAGTACGAGAAAACCTCCAATGATGTAAGAAATCATGAATAGGCCACATTGATTTTGTTCCAATTCTATATCAAAAGGGGGTTTCCTCCTATATTGAAGTCCTTCAGCAGAAACAAAAGCGGGTATTACACAAATTACAGATCCTGGCAGAGGTAGGGTCCCCTTGTAGTGAAGTTCATTAGCACAGATTAGGGCAGCAGTCCTGCCAGTAATCTATTCTGCCAGGAGTGGGGTCATATATGGTTGTGGGCGTAGCACTCCCCCCTCCCCCTCCCAGTAGTATCAAAGGCCCGAGAGCATGGTGCTGGGATTGGTGGCAACTATAGCCCAGGCATATCGTCCCTGTTATATTGCATTCCTACTGAATAGCCACGCTAGATAAAGCGGGCAAGTTTCAAGTCTTCATGTAACGCCTTTATGGGCCAGAGTACCCAATTTATAAATTAGGCGTGGTTCCAACTGTAGTAGCAACTTCTCCCGATCGCCGCCTCACTTGACATTTTTTATGTGCACTATCGGCAAGGCCATGTCTACAACATCTGAAGTGTCTGGTGACAGACTGTTGTAGTACTGTAAGTCATCATCTGTGCTGGAGTCATTTAGCATTTTCTGAATAACAGATCTATGGGGACTCATCTGTTCTTTAAACATTCGAACGTCCGCATAGTAACCTGTTGATTGAAGTACACAACATACTTAGTCTTAGAATTCATGAAGTCCTTGATGACAATGCTATTGCCCTGATGTGGAAGTTACGTATTCATGATAGAGATATATATCTATATCTCATTCAGTTGTTTCAGCCACTGGTTGGATGTATTTTATTTGTCAAATAGATCAGTAATCACTAGTGGATCCTGGAAACGGGTGGTGTGACAGTAGAGGTAGCTGGCATCACAAAACTGGGATGAAGCCCAGCTAGCTACCCCTAAATCCATGTAACTTGGCCACCTATGTAAGGCTTAATTCGTCCAAATGTACTTTAATATCTGGGAAGAACAGGGAATGTGTAAATGTAACCCATGTCTGTAAGAATGTATTTCAAAGCCTGTATTCTTTATTCCCCTTGACAATCTTACCCCCAGTTTAGAAAGCCGGTATTGTCTTATGATTTGATTTGTGGTCTGTGTGTAAATCACTATAATGTGCCTTGGGTGTCAGCCCTGCAAGAAAGCAAATGCGATATCCATTGTTACTGTCATTTCTATGGAGAAAGACTCAGCAATCCACTTAGTGGAAGCTTCCCATAGAAATGATAGGATTAAAACCAGGGTTGGGACAGCTAGGTGTCAGGACTCCTGGGGAGAGGTGAAAGTCTGCTGATCAGATCTGGGAGTAATAGTATTGTACTGCCCAGATTCTGAGGGTCCTACCCAGTGGAAGGTCTTGAGTGCCTTAGCACGCTCCTTCTCTGGCTTTTGTGGCACCAATTCAGTCCATTCTCTGGTTGGCCAGCAGCCCCTGTCCCACACAAAGGACATCCACATAGGCTTTTGTGGCACCAATTCAGTCCGTGCTCTGGTTGGCCAGCAGCCCCTGTCCCATATAAAGGACAGCCACATAGGACTATTTAAGGGGTGCTACAGATCAGAGCACTAGACTATCTGAGAGACATTCTGTGAAGGAGTTTGGATCTTGACTGTGTGACCAGCTGGAGATACATGTCTGTGACGATGTGCTCACCACAAACAAGATGTGAGCACGCTGCTGAGGTGGGGCAATGTGTGTGTGTGTGTGTGTGTGTGTGTATATATAACGCCAGCCCACAGCCGCGAGGGCGCGTCTGGAGTGTAAAGTAGTCGAGTCAGGGCAACAGAAGTGAGAGTAGTCTTGATACTTGCCGGGGTCAGTAGTGGAGAGGTACGGATCGTTGAGGGTGCTTTAGCCGAGGTCAGGATTGGAGATGTACAGATCGTTGAGAGTAAGCCAAGGTCAGGGATGGAGAGATGTGGATGGTCAAACGTAAGCTGGGTCAGGAAAGGAGAAGAGCGGAGTCCGAAGGCAAGCAGGGTCAGGCAACAAGGCAAGGCAAACAAAGCTAGAACAGACTGTGAAGAAGCACATGCACAAACAGATTATGCTCAGCCGATGAGCCTCTGGCACTGCAGAGTATTTACAGGGAGTTGTGACCAATCAGAGCAGGAGGCGTGTCACTGAGCAGGATTCTGATAGGAAGCTCAGCTGCAAGAGGCAGGTGTGCGGAATCTTCCTGATGAATTACTAAGAGGATACTGGTACGTGCACTGCGCGCGTATCACGTGCTGATGTCACCACAGGGTGGTAACCAGGAGTAGGACCCAGCGGAGTTGGCATTTAGGACCGCGCGGGCTGCGCATGTGCTCCTAAGATGACGACAGGCCTCAGGGTGAGGTTTGGGAGCGTTGCTGGATGTATGGAGGGTAAGTTTTGCTTGCGCCGACAGCGCGGCGCCTCACGGATCCTTACAATGTCAGAGTGGCTGCTGTGTGATCAGCACTCTGATATCCTGGACGAGAATCAGACAGGGCAAGCCTTCTTGAAGTAGGCCCCTGTACCTAGCGAGGCTAGAGTCTACTCCTCAGGTCCCCTGTTGGTATTGTATCTTGTTTTGTGCATCTTTGTTTTCTCTGCTGGCTTGCCAGAATAAACGTCATTTTATTCAAGAACTTTGTGCCGTCTGGTGCTAGTGATCCCGGTGGTTTCGGTGTAAAAGTACTGGTCTCCCGTGACAGGTGGTATACTACAATGCTGTACTAAACCTGTCATATGCCAACACATGCCAGTGCGGGAGAATGCTTTTCCCCCTTACCACCATATCACCCACAAAGTTTCAGCGGTACCTTAAAGCAGGTGGCCATTCAGGTCAGTGGTGTCCAGGTGTGTTTGAGGGTCCAGCCTCTGGCATGTTTCTGTGTCTAGGAAAAGAGATCTGGTCCTCTTCTATCTTGCTTTCAATACACAGTCTTCCGGTTCATTCAAGACCTCTTTCCTCATGTCAGCACTCTTGTGTGCTGGAGAAAATCTCTCTAGGTCTGTTTTAGCAGGAGTTTTAAACCTGTCTCAGAGTCCTGGTTAATTGCCTGTCTGCAGTTAACCAGCTCTCTGCTGGATTTAGAGGCAGTTTCTTACACAGGGATAAGTGCATGGAATAACATGACTGTTTTTCAGTATTGGGGACTTTTACTGTCTCCCTGTTCAACATAGAAACTCTGCTCATAGCACTTCCTCAGGGATTATTATAGTGCAATCATAGAACGAAACTCGTAGGATTGGAAGTGTGTCAGAAGTTAGAGAGTCTGCTTATCCTTTAGAGCAGGGGTGTGCAAAGGGGTAGGGGGTGCGTGAGATTCTCTGTGGGGGGCACGGAGATTTACAGAGGCCCTGCACACTTCCCGAAGACCTTTAAATTAATGACGGGAGCTGCAAGGCCTCTGTAAACTTCTCATGACAGTACCTTGGTTCAGGCGGCTTCTGATGACACATCACCATGGTTGACGCCGCGGGGTTATGTGACATTGCGTTGCAATGTGATGTAATGACGTCAGAGCCAAGGGGGGGGGGGTGTGAGGAGAGAGGGACAGCTGGCAGAGGGGCGCATGGAAAAAAGATTGTGCTCCCCTGCTTTAGAGAGCCTGCTCTGCTCCTTTGTTCACTGCCTGTCAGCTCAGGTTGCATGGACTGTACATCTGGGTTCCTGCAATCCAGCTCTGAGGAGGAACAAGGAAGTGGGAAAGCAACACAGCAGTGCAGAGACAGAGAAGGACCAAACAGACTACAACTCCCTCCTGTCTGCACACATTTCAAGACTCTACCTGGGACCAGGAGAGTCTGAGCCAGGATATCTTTAATCTTCATATTGCCTTGAATCAACTAATGTTTGTGAGTTCAAACCTGTTTATTCAATACCAATTCTCTAAGCAGTATTGGACTATTGTTTTTTTTTTCATTTCTTTCCTCCATACAAGGGGTTTCTTTCCAATATCCAGTTTTTCAGCTACTGTGTAGTGCCCAGTATCCAGACATTGACCTATTGTGTAAACCATTATCCTTAACACTATATTCACCTTGGTTGGTGTTTGCACCCCTGATCTTCTTTTTCTTATCTTCAAACACATGGACTGTCTATTTTGGGTGTTGCACCATTGCCTCACACTTATATATATTATATTCACATTTATGTTTGTATTATATTAATTTGCGCTTAGCATCCATTTGGTGCCCACTGCCATGGAGACAGCCAGGAAAACAGAACATTGCTATTTCTATCTTATCGTAATTTTAGTTTCATGGATGGTCCATCCATGTCAGTGTGAACGGATTCCCTGCTCTATATTTCATTTTTGTATTGATATATCTGATTTATATCTCTCGGCTTGGGAACCACAAGGATTGGAACTGCAGATGGAGGGGGGTTCTTCAGAGCTGTAACACACTGCAACCAATGATGCTGCAGCTTCTTATTGGATGGAGATCTGGCAACCATTTTGTTTTCCTGGAGTGAATGCTCTGCAGTTTCTTCAAGGGATTCTTAAAAGCCCAAAGCAGCAGTGTCACTTAGTTTATGGTTATTTTCTTATTGCAATGTAGGGAAATGTAATTTAATTTTAGAGCGATTAAAGGTACTGAGACAATCAACTTTGCTATGAAAAATATATTAAAAATAAAATTGAAAGCGCAGTTGCAATGTACAGTACACTCATTTTAATTATTGTTATTGAAATACTTTTTAGGAGGGATTACCGCATTAAGCATTGCTCTGTATGATAGGTCATAAAGCGATCCGTCATAATTTATTAGTGCTGTGTACAGTATGTATTTTTATATAAATGGTGCCACCAATGTAAGCAGCTTGTTACCGAATTAGCAAGACAGTACAGGGAGATAATATACACAGTGTCACAAGTGCATTAAAGGGGGATTTAACAATGGGAATTAGGGAGTCCCTGCCCTGCAGTGTTTACAATCTAAATGGAATAATTGGAGACAGAGTACAACAGGAGCAAGTGCAGTGTAGAGCATTTGAGGGGGAAGTAGTTTGAGGAGTAGCCCAAGCAAATGCGTCACTAGAGAGAAGATTAAAGGCGTGACTTACAGATGTACTGTAGCAAGACTTGCTGTTTTCAGCAGCGGGTCAAGCCACGGGGCTGCAACTACCCCAGTTTTTATTTTTTTTTAACATAGAATTGATTGAGGGAGCCTCCAGAGCTGAACCATATAATTTCAGCTCTGGGGACCCCCTGCTTCCAGAGATACTTGTCTCCAAAAGGAGTGCCGGTATCTCTCTGCTTTTTAAAGCTCCTGCCTGACGTGGGCCAATAGGAAGGCACACCGGATGATGTCACAGCTTCCTATTGGCCTGCAGGGTGTGAGCTTTGAAAAGCGGCCTTAATGGGTGCCAGCAACTGCTCCACTCGTAATGGTATCACGTACTGTAATGGCCGTTTTTTAAAACTCCAGCGGACCAATAGGAAGCCGCACCGGATGACATCATGGCTTCCTATTGGCCTGCAGGACGTGGAAGCTTTGAAAAGTGGCCACTATGTAATCTCTGCTAGCCGAGTGGAGCGGTTACTGCCCCCCCCCCCATGGAGGTAATTATCTACAGAAGCAGGATTCCACGCAACTGAAATTAATGGGGTTCAGCTCTGGAAACCCCTGTGCTTCAATACTATGTTAAAAATGTTTTAAAAAACAATGGCCCGCTTGCCTTTTTAATAATACTGGTGCAGGGATTTTGCACCAGTTTTGATGCAGCTTTGCAGCTAAAATACTTTTGATTAATGGTCCCCAAAGACTTGATGAAAAGCTGTTAATGATGCACTAATTTCCATTCAAGTGAATGCACGTCTTCTAGCACCTTTTTTATGATTTTGCCTCACTTGCTCCTTCAGAGAACTCCCAACATTGTGCAAGTGGAGTAATGAGTTAGTGTACAACTTTTTAAAGGAACCAATCAATTAATATGAGGGTGTAATAACTAATGCGCTTGTGTTAAATGAATGAGCGCTATTCTTATTTTTTCCGGCATTAGCTAAAGAAAAGTTGATCCCCTATGTTGCTTAATAATCAGCCGCAAAGATGTTTTCTCCTTGTCAAAATAGCCAACTGAATGGGGCTAAACCCTTTGAGTGCCCCAAGATATATCCACTGTCATGGGGTCTGGCATTCCCTTTGAGTGTTCGTTTTCTAGAGGAGATCACTTTCTGCTCTTCCTATGGAGAACAGGACGTGATTTGTAATGCAGGGAAATGGTAGGGGAGGAGGACTCTTCCTCCTCTTTCGGGTAAAGGGATGCCGTGATCACGTGACCGCTCCTCAGAGCGGTTTGATGTAGGGGCAGGGGCCCTTCTGGCGTCCAAAGAGTTAAAGCTTTCCTGACCTGGAGTAAACATCTTCTATATATGGAGTAGGGGCCCCTGACTGCCTACAGTAACATGTATTGCATGATGTACACGACTCAAAATTGTTTAATTACCGGCACGGTCCACCATATGGGTCAACCGCAATAAGGGCTGTGGCTGCTAAAGAACCACATCCGAAGCTAGTCCTCTTTTACTGATGTGCTTCCTGAAGTCGTGTCCCACAATGCCTTACATAGTGCTACACAACTTTTTTGTGACTCGGACAGTGATTGAGTGTCCTGTTTTATTATTGTACAGCAGTTACAGTCTTTTCAGCATCACTCATTGTCCTCAATTGTCCAGTTGTTTTGGAGTGGGCAAGTGGATTTTTCAAGCCCTTATAATGTGTACTTCATTCATCTTGTGCCTTTAGATGAAAATCGGGGTGCTCTACAATCCACAAACGATGAAAGTCGTGCAGACAAAAATATATATTTCTAAGGTTCGTTTTCAATACTAAAAGGCACTCCTCCTGTTACAGAATGTGAGGGCTGTGCTTATTTTATTAACAGATTTATCATGGATTGTGAATGCCAAAATAAATTTAAAAAAATATGTGCAACCTTATGTGAAAATTTGTCCATCTAATAAAAGGCATCATACTACCTATTTTTTTTTTTGCTGTTGTAAAAAAAATGAAATAAGGGACCAATACGATTACATTCCTCAAGTCTATTCTCTTTTCGTTGTCCAAAAATGTCATGAGCATTTACTTTTAAATTGTACGTATTTTTTATGATTGATAGTTATATAAATACAGTACCAGCTTTTGATGAGAAAGGGGCAGTCTGCGTAAACCTTTACCAGCGTGCCACTGTATTGCAAATCATCACTTGATGTGAATGAAAGAGAAGGGTCCTCTCCTCTGGAGCGGCCAATGTCTGAACAACGAGCAAATATATCATGACGTTCCCTGAATGACATAAAGGCACCTGAAGTGCCAGCTATTGCCACATTTATGGAATGTCGTAAGGCAGGGTAAGGGTAATTTATTTTGTTTGCTGCCGGTGTAGTTTGAGTTCTAATACATGGTTAGGAAAATTCTCCACACTGCAGCTTCTCTACAGCAGCTTCTCTTAGGTAGCCGGTTAAATTATGTCACTGATGAATGTGGAATTTTCGGAGTGACCTCATTTAACCTTTTCCCTACAATGACAAATACAGTGTATTTTCCTTACCATAAACAAACCTATTATTATTTGTCATTTTACACAGAATACGTTAATCAGTTGAATTGAGCTGTGGACATTTTCCCATTAATTCTGAGATCTAATACCTCTCTTTGAAAGGGATCTTTAATGCGCAGCGTTACACACATGACAACTTTGCTGACCTTGCTCATGATACCTGGGAATCTATCAAAAAGAGATGGTTTAGTCCTGTTATTAATCATTTCATTGATGTAAGGTTTGTCGGTGTGCAATGAGTTAAATAGTCTGAATGCTTTGTCAAGCTGAGACCAACAAATTCAATTTGCTAAAGACATAGAGCTTTTCTTGAGGGCATTCTGAAAAATGTGTGGCTTCTATCCAAAGACATGCAGCATCCATATCAAATGTGCTCTAAACGTAATACAATGTGTAACAGGTGTTCCCCCACCTAAGGCTAAGCCCATACAGCATTCGCCCACCCGGAGGCGCGCAAAGGCTGTGACGTCACCCGCGTGAAGCGGGTGTGTTTTCGGGCCATGGTAAACGCACTGTGGGGGGTGTGCCTAGGGGCGTCATGGAGCTGGTTCGCCCTCTTTGTCGCGCGGCGAAATCAGTTTCAACTGATTTAATGCGCAACGCGCGCCCCCTGCAGCTATCATGTGCGATCAATGCCTCTAGGCAATGTGATCATGCCCCGCACGAACACCTCCTCGCGTTCGTCGCAACCATGTCCGAGGCCTGAGGGAGATTCTCTGCTACCTGGTGTTGTGGTATTCACCAGCAGGTTTACAGAAGGGCCTGAGCTTCCACCGATGTTAGTGGGGATAGGCAGGACAGGCTTTCGGATCTGTTGCTCTTATCTTCGGTGCAGCGCCTCCATTCCAACACGGCCTATCATGGATAGGTGCAGTCCTAGCCAGAAAACCTCTCCCCCCCCCCCCCCCTGAAAGACTGCAGCCTCAGGCAGGAGTTAAAATATAACTTGGTTCTTTATTGAGTACACATCAACAGCACACAGCATACACGTTCTTCTCTGTGTCCCTGGAGTCAACCCCAGTGGCTTGAGGCCCCAGGAGTCTCCTTATCTCCCATGCCCCCTGATGGAGTATGGGGTATATCCTCCCACTCCCCTCAGGGAGGGGATAGAAGGTGAACCAGAGCCCTGGCTCCACACTTCCAATGAACACTAACTTTGGCTGCAGCTCCTTTTTGTTACTAGCGGAGGGTCCCAGGTCTTAACCCCGGTGTGGGCAGTACCTAGGCCTTAGGCACACACCTCCCCCCTCCACCCCCCTATCACTCAAGAGAGCTGTTTAGCTCATGTTAGACAGGGGAAATTAGTAGCCCAGGGTACCTACTATCAACCTACTGATATTGGCCACACAATTGTCAATCCCTTTCTTACTAGAACACATAACTACCTCTGCGAAGCCTCTGAAGCGTATTGCCTTTTATACAGCGGAGAAAGCTTTTTTTTTTTTTATGTGCAACAGGTGTTCCCCCATCCTCTGGGAGATTTCACTGTTTGTTACCTGTACTCTCGATGTGCTGTACCTGGTGAGGCTTACAGGATTCATGAGTGTCCGCCGATGGTAGTGGGGAAGACAGGACAGGCTTTTGGATATAGAGCTCTCATCTCGTTCTGGGTGCAGCGCCTCCATTCCCAGCAGGCCCCATCAGTGCTGCGTGCAGTCCCATCAGGAAAACCATCTTGCAATCCCCCTGATATACTCTTGCCTTTGACTGCAGTTTAACAGCAGCAACTGGTCTTTGAGTACAGCCGTACACATCAACAATGCCTTTCTTCTGGTCCCTGGACTCAACCCCCCGGGCTTGAGGCCCAAAGGTCTATCCCTGACTCCCATATCCCCTTGTGGAATATGGGGTAGCTGTTCCCACTCCCCTGAGAGAGGGATCTCTCTCCCCCTCTCTCCCCATCTCCCCCTCTCCCCCTCTCTCTCTCTCGTCCTAGGTCTGAGTCCCTGATAGGGCAGTACACAGGCCTTAGGCCCACCCCCTCTCTCACTCAATTGAATTGTTTACTGCTGTAGCAGCAGCAAGGGCATAGATGTGAACCTCACTGCTTGCGCTGGTACCAGGACTTGGGTGTTAGGTAGGGCAGATTAGTAACCAAGGGAATACATGCTACATATGCTTTAAAGGGCCAGTTCATTTTCAACTGGCTGGTACCTTTCTTTAAAAATAAAATAAAAAATGCATTAAACATTTAAGGTTGTTCATGTTAAAAACAAGATTGTGGGGGATTCTCCAATAACTAGCTATTTTCTTCTAGCGTTAAGACTGTATGTCCATGTTCAAAGCTAGAAGTAAGTTATCTATGTTTTTTATTTTTGTTTTTACAGTTCTAATGATGCCCTACTGAGTCACAGGACAAGAGTAGGTACCATTTTTATTTTAATGGTGATTGAATCTATGACAGAGCCAGTTATTACTTTCAGAAATTGTGTAAATGTGTTCGTACAACGTGGAACTTTAAAAAAAAAAAAAAAGAGAGAGAGAGAGAGAGAAAAAGAAAGTGCCTTTTATTACAAGAAAAAAAAAAGTTGTTTTAATATTAGTGTGTAATGAAAAGTTAATACTCGGTATATATGCAGAACAGATGGACAACTCCACCGTGCATCTGATCATATTTCGTACAAGACAATAAAAAACATGTTCATGTTTTAGTTAATGCACAATACCTTGTACTTTTGATGCACGTTGACATAAATACTTTGTCAGTATTTACCATCAAACATTTCAGCATCTCAACTTTTGTGAAAATGTAAACAATAACATTCAAAATGTTGATACTGTGCTTTTTTTGTTTTTTGGCTGAATGAGCGAGTATACAGTATGATATGCCAAACAGATCCCCATTACGGATGTGATTGTCATGCAGTCATAGTAGGTTCCTCCTGTAGATAAATTGTAATAGTGGTTCCTACATTTTTTATGCATTTCCCATTGTGAAGATTGAGATAATGTGTGTGGCTCAGGCTATATGAAGACAGACTATCATCACCTCCATTTTGGCGCAGTAGCCATTTTGAGTGTTTGAATGTATGTATATTTGTGTATGATCTGTGAATGTTTGATTCTGCAGAGTATCGCTTCTAGATGTAACTCACCCTTGTGTAATTCCTACGAGTCATGAAAGAAATTGAAATTGCATTCGTAAGAGGTTTTTCCTGCCTTAGACAATTCTGCTGACTTTAGGTTCTGTTATCTGACAGATACAGTACACACAGAGGGCTAAACAGGGTTACTCCTTAAAGTCAGAAGGTAAAGGGGCCCACATTATGGTAATATATAGGATAAGAATATAGCACATGCAGCATATTTATGTATCAATATGTATTTTTGTATAAATCATCATATTGTTTTTTATCTCTAAGCCAGCCCCCTTAAAGCTGCAGTTCAGTCTTTTTTTTTTTTTTTTACATTTTTTTACTTCAATAGTTTCATGTGTGCAATCTCTAATTAGCTAAAGAACAGTATAGCTGCAGCTCAATTCATTTTCCATGTATTGATAGGTCGAAATTTGGTGACATATTAAAAGCTGGGATTTGTTTATAATCTGCTTGACTGGCAGTGGAAGCTCATGAATATTCATGAGCATTCCTGCACTGACATGTGCTAGAGGGAGGGCAGGGCTGACAAAGGGGTGTGCCAGAGCTTGTGACAGGACATGAAGGGGCAGTGCCTTAGTAAATGGCTGTTAAAATAGAATACAAGAAAATTGGTCTTTCAAAGTTGTTTTTTTAAAAACAGAAAATGCTAAAAGTATTTTTTTTTACTACAGAACTGATTTATTAAAAAAAACAAACATGCAGGATATTGACTGAACTGCAGCTTTAAAGGGCGTATTACTCATTTTGAAATGTATAAAAATGTGATATCAAGCAATACGTTTTCAGAGGCATGAGTTCATTTTTGAATTCTCTCTCAATTGTACCTTGGTGCAGATAAACTCACGTTGATACTTTGAACCCTTGACTCATTGATTTTATTTCTACGCTTTCACACCATACTGATTCTTAAATGTATATGTCAATTTTTCCATCCTGGCCTTATCCCATAGTATTGCTCTCCAACAACAGACCATGGTTGGTTTAGAGGGTTAACGGATTTCCATCCCTGTGCAATCAATACCTTCGCCGCTAAAAACATGTGGTTGATAAGTGTTTTAGTATCCTTGGACACTGGGCTCCCCTACAGCCCACACCACCAAAAACACACACTAAGCCTCAAAGGGAACTCCACCTGCATAATATTTTGAGTTTCTCTAGCGATTCTATTCCAGAACCTTTTTTATTTTGGGGCACATCCCCCATATATCTGCCCTAGCGCCACAGAGCCTCCAACAGATCATGGTACAATTTAGAGAGGTCAGCCAGAGAGCTATCCATACGATAGAATATTTTATAGGATAACTGAATCAGGCTGGAGGATAAAGAAATGTGATTCGTGTCCAGCTAGATATCTTGTTTGTCCTCGATCTCTCTATTTCGGCACCAAATCAGTATGCCATTTTAAGCAAAGAGCTCTTGAATTAGTTCCATATATTACATTTAGCTCTGCGTACATTGTAGAGATTAGTTGTTTAGTACTAAAATGATAGAATAATATGTTCTCTTGTGATTGTGTGTCTGAGAGGAATGTGGCTTTACTTTCTGGTCTAGCGGCTTCATGTCTCAAATGAAAATACTGATAGAACGGGATCCTAACGTCCAGTTTCTCACACAATTGTTGCATTGGCATAAATGTTTCTTGTATAAACAACTCACTAAAGTATACAACTTTCCCTCTTCACATAAGTCAGGAAGTCTCTGAATTCCTGCCTGGAATATGGATTTGGATGTTCGTGTATGGCGTTAACCATTGCACTCTGCACAATATGAACACTCCACGAGTGTTACCCAGTGAGAATTAACAGGCCTATGGTACAGTACCAGTAAAAAATGCCCTTTTAGAGGTGCCTCCCAGTAGTCCTTTTTAATATTGGAGATTTCCAGCCCCACTAATAGCTTGGGTGAGCGGAGTATGTGTCACCTGATCGCCTGATCCTTGTCTTTTTCCCAGACCAGACCAAATGCAAAATCCTTCCATCCCATCTTTCAAGAAAAGAGTGGATGTGCTATAGGAAATGCCACCATGAGATATAACATTTTTGATAGTCAACTGTAGAGATCCTTCCTCCACCACATCAACAATAAATTCTTTCCACCTGTCTAACTCTGATTTACATCCCTGTATTAAATAAAATAGAAACAATCTGTAGATTTGAGAGATCCCTAGGAATTTCCACTCCCAGGTATGTTATACTTTCTTAAAGGTGGTGACCATGTAGTCATGGTGAACTTGATTTCCCCCCCCCCCCTTCCCCAGCCACATCAGGTTTGACATGCCCCCTCCCTTCATAGCCACGCCCCCACCCGCTCCTGCTCTAAAAAATTTGCAGGACAGCAGAACGCTCATGCTTGAAGAGTTGGTGACGTCACCACTCTCAAGCATGAGCGCGGTCAGCGCCAGCAGGGACTCAGCCTTACGCTGAAGTATTTGCCACGGGTGCACAAGGCTCCACAACCAGTGAGGATTAACTGAGAATCAAATAATAAGCAGGCTCTCCAGTGCTGTTTTCAAAAAGCCACTCAGAGTGCCTGCTTGTTGTTTGATTCATAGCTGAACCTAGATAGTGCTTCTGTCTTTTTTTATTTTTTTAGATATGTATTGATATCCCTAACTTTTGAAAAGAAGAACTCGACCTTGATTCTGAATTACTTTGAATATTGATATTTAATTAAGATAAACGTCACCACTGAGGTGTCCTATCAAAACAGTTGGTGCCTATGAGTGTCTGTCTGCATGTACAGTAACTGCTATAGTTGTACAGAACATACTCTAGGATCCACCACTGTCCAATACTGGTTACTGCACTGCGATAACACTAATCTCTGGTTAGTGATTCTCAACCCCCCCGTAATGTTCAGAAATGCAGCACTCTGAATTCTACTGGTGGTCATGTGAAGTGTATACTGGGTGATGTGTCTATACCATGTTTGAAACATTTGTCCATTTCATAAAGTTTTTTTTTGGGGGGTGGGGTGAAAAAGAACACAACAGTAATATATTCTCCCTTCCAACTACCTAAAAGTTCTTCCTTCTTAAAGGAGCAATTTATGCCCTTTTTTTAAATGTTATTTTTTTACATCGATTTGAAGCAGGGGGTCTCCGGAGTGGTACCCCATTCATTTCAGCTCCAGGGACCCCCTACTTCCATAGATAGACATCCAAAGGGGGTGCCGGTATCGCGACAAAGTTTTTAACGCTCTCGCGTCACGCGGGCCAATAGGAAGCCGAAACTGATGGCGTCACAGCTTCCTATTGAGCCACAGGGCGCGGGAGCTTTGAAACTCCGCCATTACGTGAACCCTGCTTGCTGAGGAAAGTGGTTAACGGCACCCCCTATGGAGGTCTGTATTTCCAGGATGCAGAGGGTCCCCGGAGCTGAAATGAATGGGGTTCAGCTGCTTCAATTAAATTACATTTAATATAAATTAAAATTAAAAATTAAATTAAAAATAAAAACAAATTGCCCCCAAAAATCCCATGCTTGGATTGCCGCTTTAAACACATACAGTACAAAAAAAACATTGCTGGATAAACTCTAGAAGAATGTATTTTGTTTATTTGAAGATTCTTTTAAGCTTCCTTTAATTATGGGCCACTTGGCAAGATTGTATGGCACCCAATGAATGTGCTGTGAAGCTGCTTCTTTCTGGGAAGACCCTGGGAAGTATAGTTTAAATGTTTTAACCCTGGTGATTCCATGGCATGGAGAAACCGCTTCACAATATACACTATATATACGTGTGTGTCTTTTAGTGGTTGTATTTACTAAATGATACACCTCCTAGTTTCTTATGGACTTCAGAAGTAAGGAGCTAGAAGAGTCTGTAAGTTGTTTGATGCACAATTTTTGTTTCCTTGCATTGAATTCTGTTTCAGAAATGTGCGCTGCGACTAGCTAAAGATCACATTTGGCTTTAAGGACACTGTTTTACCTGCCCTAGATTACATTACAGTTAGATTAAAGCAGTGGGAAGCACTTGGGAGCACATTCATCAAGCGCCCTGTATGGTTTAGTCCACCATTGAATGGGGGTTAATGCCAGATCAGCTGTGCTACTCGTACCGGTGCTTGAAGGCTAATTCGTACAGCAAGGTGTTTATCAAGGCATTTGGTGCCTATGATTCTCTGTCTACATGTAACTGTTCATGTTCTAGTTGTATAGCGCCCCCCCCCCTGCCTGCTCCACCGCAGTGCTCCCCCCCCCTCCCCCCACGCTGTCCGAACCCCTACCCCTGGTATAGAACATACGCCAGGATTCACTACCCTCCAATGCAGGTTATTACATTGAAATCTCACGTAATCTGTCATACAGTAGACTTGAATTACAGGATTATGGTGCCATAACCCGTATAGGAGGGTACAGAATCTCCCCAGTAATATTAAGAAATAAAGTAATCTCAATGTTACACTTTCATAAAGCTTCTTTTTTTTTTTTTTGCCTGGAAAACAAAACATTTCCATTTGAAATAACAATGTAGCACTATATTTGAAGGGTTGAGAATAATATGTCATAAAACAATGTTTTAAGGCTGTGGCCTGATGTTTGTATCCAATCTGAGTACAGTACTGTACATCAAATATAGGCTATATAAAAAGCTATTGTAAAGGCTTGTGAGCTGTACAGTATTTTACTGGGCATTTAGATTAGACCTGCATGTCACTGTACATTGATAAATGTAAGTACACACATTTGGTGTGCTTTTGTTAATTTCAGGCAATTTCCCTTTTATTGGGTAACCTTGTGCTCTGTTATGGTTCTTAAGTGTGTGTGTGTGTGTGTGTGTGTGTGTGTGTGTGTGTGTGTGTGTGTGTGTGTGTGTGTGTGTGTGTGTGTGTGTATATCTATGTATGTGTATATATGTACTGTATATGTAAAAAAAACCTCTAAGATTGAGAAGGCAGACTAAATGAGCATTGATTTTTTTATTTTTTCCCAATAAACCTCAATTGCTCACTAGAACATTAGTCGATAGCTTGGAACAACTCAATAGTTTTAGTATTTGCATAATTATTTGACCTATTCATTGATTTGTTTCTAGAAGAGGAGAACAAATATATAACAATGGATATCTAATGGTTTGATTTATTGTAACTGGTGCTTACTGTGTGCTATTGGCCTTCTAACTGGTAGCTGATGGCACTCGTGGAATGCTGTTGTGCCCATTTAGATCTAAAACGAAAAGCCATAAAATGCCATGTAACTCTTTGGAATATTAGAGATGTTATAGCATTGCTTAATCTTTGTCTCAGATGGTAGAACAGAGGAGTGGGCATCAAACGTTAGCAGAGCGAAAAAAAAATACTGCACTTCTGTAATATTTTAGCACTCGGGGCGGGTAAAATTACCAATGTACTAAGGAATGAGAAGAATGCTGTTGACGCGTGATATCTGCTTTGATGGTGGGCGGGTAAGAGCTGGCATGTGCTTGCTTTGGGCAGAGTCAAACGGTAAATCAATTTCCTCTCTATTAGAGGATGTGAATTATTTACATAAGGCAAGATCAAATCAAAATGTTGTGGGAGAGCGTAACCTAGAAATGGACAGTTACTTAATTACAGTAACTGCTCTGATCAACTGTAAGTCTAATGACATTATAATTTCATTTACCTAATATCCAAGGTCGTGTAAAAATGAGATGTTTGATGTATGTGATGTTAATTGACTGTTGTGTTTTCCGCCAAGTATTTAAATTGAAAGCCTTTGTTGAAATAGTTACGGATGCAACGGGTAGGAGAGAGACGGAGAAGTAAAGGCGGAATGAATCCATGTGAAGAAGAAAATATATAATATTGAGATATGGGCCAGGCAGCCAAATTACTGGTGGTTCCTGGTATATTGATTTATCTTCCGAGGACCTTATGCAGTTTTTTCAGAGCTGTTTATTCAAGATGTGGTGTTTTTAGTATCCAGTTGGTAATGCATGTTTAAGCCTATCTTCTTTAATTCGCGTTTTCAACATACAACAATAGTAAGCAAAGCCCCAATGCATATTAGTGTATATGTATGTATGTATGTATGTTTAGTTCTCATAAGTATTGGTCATTTAGTTACTTTTTGGGGGGCCATTTCATTTAAAAAAAACTATAGTTTTTTTTGTTTTTTTTAATTCCACTCTTGATGCCCTTTTTAATGATTTTTCATGTATTAACCTTCCTTGGGTCGCTATAGTAACTATTTAGGAAGCTGCATCACTTCCTATTTAGAAATAGGCGGCCATGTTGCTTTTCTGGCAAAGCAGGATTTTTGATCGGCGATTTAGATAATTGAATTGCCGTAAATGTATGGAACCGTTGCAAATTTTTAAAACAAACAGGAAAGAAACGGGAAAGAGGAAATACTGCTTTTAAATATCCAACCACGTTAAGGTATAGACCCTTTCATCAGAGGGTAGCTTCCTGCCCCACCAATGTTATACTGTGTCCTTTGCATTTATCCATACAGTACTTGTGAAGGAAAAAAAGAATTGCACCAAATGATTGGTCAGATTGGGTGTGCATTTGGTTTCTGTGGTTACTGTTGTATACAGTATTTGAGGTCACTTTCTCAGTAGAGCTCCAGTTACACAATTTAAATAGGTAAACATATAATCCTGTGGGTTTGGGGTTTGAGCTCGCTAAGATTGTGTATGCTCCATATAACCAAGTTTGCAAAAGAAGTGGAGTATGTGGCCTCTCCTTTTACCTTAAGCTCCCCCATCCCACCCATATTAATAATTGCTTGTTCTTGTATTGCGCTGCTAGTTTTACATAGTGCTTTACAGAGACAGTTTTGCAGACAGTCCCTGCCCTGTAGAGCTTACAATCTTATGTTTTTGGTCGCCTGAGACACACAGGGAGGTAAAGTGACTTGCCCAAGGTCACAAGGAGCCGACACAGTCAGTGTCTTTACTCCACTGAGCCACTCCTCCCTATTTAATCAGCAGGTCGAAATACAAACATGTAATTAAAGTACTAATTGAGAGATGTCTGCCCCTGCGACAAAGATGGTGATGAAAGTCCACTCCACCCACCCTCTTCCTTCTCCCCCCTACTATTTCTTAGGTCACTTCTGCTAATAAGTTTTTTGGTACCAGTTTTTACCTACACTGTAGCTCACACACAGCACATATAGTGCTTTTACATTTGAAACTCACAGGCAACCGCATACATGTCTCGCATCCCATGCTATTGACTAGATCTTTGTTTTGTTTCCTCTTTTCTCTATGCTGTGGAGGAGACACGAAGGACACAGTATAATATTAGTAGTGTAGGAAGCTGCTGAAGGGCTCTACTTTGATATGGTTGCAGAGTTAACATGTTTTGTCGAAAAGATTGAACTAAACTTCTCATACTTACGACGAGAGAGAGAGAGAGAGAGAGAGAGAGAGAGAGAGAGAGAGGAGAGAGAGAGAGAGGAGAGAGAGAGAGAGAGAGAGAGAGAGAGAGAGAGAGAGAGGAGAGAGAGAGAGAGAGAGAGAGAGAGAGAGGAGAGAGAGAGAGAGAGAGAGAGAGAGAGAGAGAGAGAGAGAGAGAGAGAGAGATCTGCAACCCCGCCTTTCCCCATCATCACCCAGCATACAGGCACTTCCACTGCAGCAAGGGATTCTGGGAAATGACATGCAAAAGAGCACACAGTGTCACTTTTTGCCTCAAAAATCCATTTTTAACATGGTTCCCTATATAGAGATATATATATATATAGACAAAATAATTGGTCAGATTGGATGTGCATTGGGGCGTCTTTGTTTACTGTTGTATATTTGAGGTCACTTTCCCAGTAACACTCCAGTTTATATATATATATATATATATATATAATATATATATATATATATATAATATATATATATATATATATATATATATATATATATTATAATATATGATATTATACTGTGGGACTTGCCAAGATTGTGTATGTTCACTACAACGTAGAATAATTTATTGTGCTTGAGAGAATGACCCCTCATACTAATATATTTTATGTAACTGGACTTTGACTGCACTTCATACATTGAAATATGTTAAAATGATCAGCCCTTATTTGCTGTTCGGATCCTTGAGTAACCTACTGTAGGTAAAATGTCAGACGCCCACAGTAATAATGACAAGTATGGTTCACATGTGTAGACCTCGTCTAGAATATAGCATTTTAACATTATATTACCTACTGCTGCTCATTTCTTTGGTCTTTATCCATGGCTTTCTCACCTGTAAACCATGCGCTAATATAGAGATTAGACACTTTACATACCTACATCTTATCTTTACCCACCCCTTCAATACATCACGGTCAAGAACCAAAGGTCGTTGGTTTGGGTACTATGGTTTTGAATTTCAACACTATTTATTAAGTAAAAATACTTCTTGGCTATGGATAATTATTAATTCTGAAGAATACTTCTGGACTACTTTGCAATTTGAAGAATATGAAATGTTGCTGGATAATATTGTCTATCATTTATAGAACTGGTCTTTAATATAGTTTCTTATGTAGATGCAGTTTCTGGAAAAAAATAAAGGGACATTCTACTGCAGGTGCAGGATGCTTTCACATACCCTGTTCACAACTTTACTAAAGATTTTGAAGTACAGTATGTACATACTATAGTTAATTGTATCAGACAATGAACAGTAAAAACCGTGCGAGCTATGGTATTCATTAAGTGCTGCAGAAATGTTCATCCTTTAATAGCATGGAATTGCCAAAAAATGTTATCCTCCGATTGACTCGGGTAGTGCTATTTTTATTTAATCTGCATTAAGGCATTGTTATGCATCTTTGGTCTTGTCGTGGAGAGTTAAGATTTACTATTTCTACAAAATTGTGCAAAGATATTTAAATTTTAATCTTAAACTTATTCTAAACAGAGTAATTTTTTTTTTTTTTTTTTTAACAGCTCACAGGATTAAGGTTTAGATACTGAGACTTTCACTTGTTAGCGTCTATTTTAGATTATTTGCAGTAATCTGACGCACAGCCACCACCACTGCCATATTTCCCTTGCCACTGTTTTGCATCACACCAAGTCTGTAAATATGTTATTGTGGTTATATAATGTACAGAGAGAGAATAAATACATGCAACTGTATATTACTTTAGATGTCTAGAATGTATACTGCATGTTTAAATATTGTAACTTTGCCCCTGCTGTATATTTAAAAAGACTGTTGGGGACAACACTGTTTTGGGACTGTGTAGTTCCCCCCTTTGTGGACTACTGTTTCAGTAAAGGGGTTAATGGCCTTAATGGGTTAACTGTGTGGGCTCACTCAGGTTACTCCCCCTCTACATCATGTGATAAAGGATGACTATACAGAAGGGATGGCTCTCCCTTGTAAGTCTTGTGACCCGTGGTCACTATAGGGAGTATAGAAGATGTGTGTATGTATAGTTCCACCCAATGTTCTAGAAACAGGTTCTTCAGAGTTCTGGTTGGGTTCCTGACTGATTCCTGTAATTAGGTTTGTGTGTATTAAGACGTGTCCTCTCACGTTTGTTGTTTTTCAGTTAGGAAACGTGCACCGATTTTAAATAGGCGCCAGAAGTAAGGCGCCAAGATCCTTCTCACTATGCAGCATGCTCTTGATAGGAGTTCTCGGCATAGTACCCGCAGAGTATGTTTGGACCAGCCCAACCGGAAGGTTCCTGGTGAAATCCTATATCACCATAGGTATGGAAGAAGTATGCTGTACATACTGTAGGACGCGGGTTGCTAAACCCAAAGCCGAAGTGTATTGCTGAAAGGCCAGTTCATTATTGGGCATGACGAACTCTATGCAAGCGACTGCCAATTTATCCCTTACCCCAAGTAACAAGTATACTGTAGGAGTGCGAGCTACCAGGGGGATGGAGTCCCAGAGTAATATGTTTTGCCATGAGTTTTCTGTCAAGTGAGATGTGAATACCTGTGGAGCCTTAGGGCTGTTATATACAGCATGCGGCCGTGCGTGCCTATGCGAACGCTGCGTGCACATGCCGCATGCTTTTCGTGAGTATACTGTGTTGAGTGTATACAGTGTTGTGTGTGTGTGTGTGTGTGTGTGTGTGTGTGTGTGTGTTTATGTGTAATTTATTATTTATTTAAAAAAAACATTAGTAAAAAGAAAAAATTCATTAGACTTGTGCAGACACACAAATACATACACACATACACACACATATATACTATATATATATATATACATACACATGCATACACACACACACACACACACACACACACACACACACACACACACACACACACACATATACATACATTCTGCGCCGGCAGTGGCGCAAAAAGATGAATTTGTTCATCTTCGCCTCTGTCTCTCCGGCTCCCCTCTCCCTGCCGTGCGCGCGACGGGCCCTTGTATAGAAAGGCTGACTGACGTCAGCCAACTAAAATTCCGTGCGCGCGCACGGCGTAGCACGCACCCGGCACTACTTAGAACGTGCCCTTATAGACGGATGTCAAATAAAACATGTATTATGTTGTACAAAGTGCCTGGCGTCATTTCTTTTATCTGCTTAGGCTGAGTCCACTGTGCCGCTGACCACGGTTGGCGCTTGGCACGGTCAGCACAATGAATTTTAATCTGTCCGGCCATGCTCACGCGGAGCGTGCTTGCCCGTACGCTCGCGTGCGCTAGTTGCTTGCCGAGACAGATAAAATTGTGTTTCAGGCGCGCTGAAGGGTCACATCACCGTGCCAGTCACTGCTCAGTCATGGC
>NC_134486.1:364635959-364665959 GCF_040206685.1 Ascaphus truei
TGAAAAGTAACATACTGGTTGAAGCTGTGACCTTATACTTGGATTGCCAGACTCCCGCACGTGCCGCTTCTTGGTAATTGTGTCTGAGGCTGCGTCCATGGTGCCTTCTCCCGTGCTGAGGCCGCGCGGAAGGCTGAGGGAAAGCGGGTGCTTTCCCTGGGCCTTGGTCCGGGGCGTGTCGGGGGGCCGGGGCCAGTGACGTCACAGAGCTGGTTCGCTCTCATTGGGCGAACCGCTCACGTGACGGCCCTGCGCTCCGGCGAAAGCGCCAAATCTAAATTTTGTATAAGACCTACGCTTCCGCATGCTTGCGTAGGCGAGCCCCTACTAAAGCCGCTCTCACTGCGGCTGTAGGTGCTCACTGGTAAGCACCAGCACGGTGCCCGAGGGCCTCAAACAGAATGACACAGGTGTGTCCGCTAAAGTAATTGAGAATTGTAACCAAAAAAAAGTAAATATTTTCATTAATCTAGTAATAATGTAAAACTTGGATCTCCACACAAAGTGGTCTGTCCTGATTAACGGTCTGGCTGCAAAACCATTGCAAAAAAAAAATAAATAAGAAAAATTGATTCAGTTGGGAAAAAAAAAAAATTCCCATTTTATTTTGATACATCTTGTTTAAAATTGTTTGTTTCTCCCCCCCCCCCCCCCCAGATTTGCAGCTGGAAGACTTTTAATAAACATCGTTTAGAAGAATGCATCCGTGCTTGTCCTCCTATTGATGGCAAGCAACCTTTCTTTTTGTCAACGTGATCAAATCTTACATTACTTTATTGAGCTGTTGTTCTACCACAACATTTTGCAATATAGTGGGTAGTCCCAAGACCCCAAACAAGTGTAAATAAATGTGACAGATCTATATGATAACTAATCTACTTACTGCTGTATAATTTTTTATTTTAAAATAATCAGATCCTGAAAAAGCAGAAGCATATACAGTATGTTCCAAGGTCGCCATTTGGAAGAACCCTCCTAGCCAAAGATTTTTTTGTAAACGTTTTCTTCAATGCTCAAACTCCCGTTTAGTGAGTGATATTTTGTATCTGTCACATACACACTATATGAGGGGGGGAAATACAATTTTTTTTTTTAAATATGCTGTCAGGCTGTTTCCTTGTGCTGGAGAAAAAATGTTTTCGCAGCATATTAAGAGTGGAACACTTAATATAAATATACTAGCTGAGAGACCCGGCGTTGCCCGGGATGTAAATGCGTAATAGGTAGTATTATTTATAAATCGTGGAACAATAGGTGACTGTTTGTTGTAAAGGTTGGATAATAATATTGAAAAGAAAGATGGAAGAAAATGTAATACGATGTTGTATAAAAATGGTTTTGTAACCACACCACAGTATAATGTATATTTTGGTGGCATAAGTGATGTAAAATCTGAGTCGTGTGTCCTGCTAGGGTGTGAGGTGGCGGGTGGCGCGTGGGTTGTGAGTGCTGTGTGAGAGTGGGGGTCCTGCTAGGGTGTGAGGCGGCGGGTGGTGCGTGGGTTGTGAGTGCTGTCTGTGAGTGGGGGTCCTGCAAGGGTGTGAGGCGGCGGCTGGCGCGTGGGTTGTGAGTGCTGTCTGTGAGTGGGGGTCCTGCTAGGGTGTGAGGCGGTGGGTCAGTGATGTCGGTGCGTAGGGGCGGGAGGCAGCAGGTGTGTTTGGCGGCAGGTATGTGTCAAGTGTGGCGGGTGTCTGTTGAGTGCGTGCAGCGGCTGTGAGGCGGTGGGTGAAAGGCAGAGGCGGCCGGAGTAAGGGCGGGTGAAAGGCAGAGGCGGGGGTGGGGAGGCGGTAAGGCGGGCATGAAGGCGAAGGGCAGCGGGAAGGGGAGGAGGGGGTGGAGGAGGGGGGCAAGGGTGGAGGAGGGGGGCAAGGGGTGGAGGAGGGGGGAAGGGTTAGAGGAGGGGGGGGAAGGGTTAGAGGAGGGGGGGGAAGGGTTAGAGGAGGGGGGGGAAGGGTTAGAGGAGGGGGGGGAAGGGTTAGAGGAGGGGGGGGAAAGGGTTAGAGGAGGGGGGGGAAGGGTTAGAGGAGGGGGGGGAAGGGTTAGAGGAGGGGGGGAAGGGTTAGAGGAGGGGGGAAGGGTTAGAGGAGGGGGGAAGGGTTAGAGGAGGGGGTGGAAGTGTGGGAGGGGGTGGGAGGGGAAAGGGGAAAAGAGGTGGAGGGGGGGGTGGAAAGGGGGAGCGGAGGGGGGTGAAGGGGAGCGGAGGGGGGGGAAGGGGAGCGGGGAGAGGGGGAAGGGGAGCGGGGAGGGGGGGAAAGGGGAGCGGGGGGGGGGGGGGGAGGGAGAAGTGGTGGGAAGGGGAGGAGGGGGGGAGGTGGTGGGAAGGAGGAGAAGGGGGGAGGCGGTGGGAAGGGGGGGGGCGGTGGGAAGGTGGAGGGAAGGGGGGGGGAGGCGGTGGGAAGGGGGGGGAGGCGGTGGGAAGGGGGGGGGGGGGAGGCGGTGGGAAGGGGGCGGGGCGGTGGAAGGGGGGAGAGGCGGTGGGAAGGTGGAGGGAAGGGGGGGTGGAGGCGGTGGGAAGGGGGGGTGGAGGGGAGGTGAAGGTGTGGGGGTGGAGGGAGGTGAAGGGGGGGTGGAGGGGAGGTGAAGGGGGGGGAGTGGAAGGGAGGTGAAGGGGGGGGTGGAAGGGAGGTGGAGGTAGGTGAAGGGGGGGTGGTGGAGGGGGGAGGTAAATGGGGAGGTGAAGGGGGGTGGAAGGGAGAAGTGGAGTGAGGGGAGGTGAAAGGGGGTGAGGGGAGGTGATGGGGGGTGAGGGGTGGGTGAGGGGAGGTGAAGGCCGCTCACTCACCCGTCGGCAGGTCCCACGTGGATCTGAGGCGGGAGGCAGCGTGTTGTGGCCGCTCTCCCGCTGTGTCCCGGGCGCTCGCTCGCTCCCCCGCTGACTGTATCGGCGCCGGGGGCGGGGGGGTATCGGGGAGACACTGACACTGGAGGGGAGGGGGGGGGTGGAGGGGAGGTGAAGGGGGGTGGAGGGGAGGTGAAGGCCGCTCACTCACCCATCCGGCAGGTCCCACGTGGATCTGAGGCGGGAGGCAGCGTGTTGTGGCCGCTCCCCCGCTGTGTCCCGGGCGCCGCCATCTTGGGCACTCGGCGCCGCGAGGCAGCCTGCCTGGCCACTGGCTGTTCCCCCGCCGGGGAGGGGTGAGTTGTAGCGCCGGGGAGGGGGGGGCATGTATATGTGTGGGGGGGGAGAGGTGGGAGATATAGAGGGGGGGTCTCGCACGGCCGCTGACACTGGGTGGGGGGGGGGGGCGCTGAAGGGGTAATAATAGTGGTGTGTGTCCCGCTGACTGTAGCGGCGCCGGGGGAGGGGGGGGTCGGGGTGAAAGCGCGGGAGACCTTGGGAGAGGAGGAGGTGCGCGCGGGTGCTGCTAACACTGTGAGCCCGCTAATGTATGTAACAGTGTGTGTGCTGTGTGTGTGTGTGTCACTGTGTGTGTCTGTCACTGTGTGTGTGTCCCTGTGTGTGTGTGTGTGTGTGTGTGTGGTGTGTCCCTGTGTGTGTGTGTGTCCCTGTGTGTGTGTGTGTGTGTGTGTGTCCCTGTGTGTGTATGTGTGTGTCCCCCTGTGTGTGTGTGTCCCTGTGTTACCTGTGTGTGTGTGTGTCCCCTGTGTTCCCTGTGTGTGTGTGTGTCCCTGTGGTGTCCTTTGGCCCGTCACTCCGCCTCAGGCCAATGAGAGGTGTGCGGGGGGCGGACCAAGGGACCAATGAGATTTCCCCTAGGGACACCGGACATCCAGGCAGGCAGGCAGGCATGCATGCAGGCATACAGTGCTTTCACTAATATAGTATAAGATAAAAATAAATGCATCTTTTATTCTCTTTATGTAACACAGACATGACTTAATCCTGGGGTGCTCAACTCCAGTCCTCAAGCTCCTCCCCCCCCCCCCCCCCCCCAACAGTTCAGGTGTTCAGCATATCCCAGCTTCAGCCCTGGTGGCTCAATCAGAGGCTCAGTCGAAGTCACCTGCGCTGAAGCAGGGACTAATTTGTCCACCTGTGCTAAAGTAGGAATATCCTAAAACCTGACCTGTTGGGGGGATCTTGTGGACTTCATAGAGGACCCCTGACTTTACCCTATACAAGTTGTGGTTCCACTTCACATAACTTGGGTTCTGAATAGCTGCGGACTTCATGTTTTACAACCACAGCAGCCTGCGACCACAAGCAGATGTGCTTACTGTATGTGATAACGATATTAAAATAGTCTTCCCACCACGGACTTTTAAACAGTTGCACATAAAACTGTAAAACCTCCTACTTCCCGTGTAATTTTGCGCATGGTTAGTTAGTGACTGCAATACTGTATGGAGTTTCCACATCCGCTTTTATAAAGCAGACTCTCTTACTAAACAGGATTCATTGCTTACACCAGGGGTGCGCAAACTTTTCCCCGTGCACACCCTGCCTGCTCTCCTTGGCGCTTCGCCCCCGCCCCTCCCCCCCTACACGGCCCCACGTCAAATGACGCACGTGGTCATGTGACGTGATGTTGCCATGGTAATGTGACATCACATGACCCCGCGGCGTCATTTGACGCCAGGTTACCATGACGACGTGTCGCTGGAAGGGAAGGGAAGTGTGTTATAGAGGCCTCACGCAGTCCATTGTCATTTTATTTAAATGCCTGGGGGAGAGTGCGGGACCTTTATAACTGCCGCGCGCCCCTAGTTTGCACACCCCTGCTTACACCACTCCAGCCGTCAAGCCCCCCACCCCCACCCCCCCCAACAGGTCAGGTTTTCAGGATATCCATGCTTCAGCACAGGTAGCTCCATCAGTCCCTGCTTCAGCACAAGTGACTCCATCAGATGCTCAGTCTTTGAAGGGAACTGGTAGCTGGTACTCAAATTATTATTTTGCCTATCATTTTTCTTTTTAATGACAAAATTGCCTAAACATGGGGTCTTTCACAGCAGCAACCAATCGGTTCCACCCCCCGAGAATCCACAAATACAAGAGCTGTTTTTGCTTTAAGTGCAAGCTCGTCATTGGCAAATACTGCCAATGGAAAGAGACCACAACCTTGTCACAGTGATATTCACCTTGTTGATTCAACAGCAATGATGCTGGTAAGACCTTTTTATTTCCCAAACCTCATGGTCATCAAGATTCTGCACTCCTAACAAATGTAAATAAATACCCCCTAAAAAATGGAGTATTGACGCACTACTTACTAGATCTAATGGATCATTTTGTTATCAGGTCCGCCCGAGAAGGGGGGGGGGGGGGGGGGACAAGCTGGGGCTGGTGTCCCGGGGCCCGCTGGCCGGAGCTGCAAATTTCCCCCAACCTCTGGCCAGGCCCTGCGGCCGGGCTCCGACTCTCAGCAGCCTGCAGGACCTTTCCTCTCTGTCCCACGCTGACGATCTTCCACTGCCGGCCCGCGCCGGGGCTCTGACCGTCATCGCGCGGCACACTGGAAGCTGGACCAAACGTACTTCCGGGGCTTTGATGTCATCGCGCGGCACGCTGGAAGCTGGACCAAACGTCAGAGCCCCGTCGCGCGCATGCGCACCGCCTGCATTGCGCGTGCACAACTTCCGAGATGGCTGCCGCCTGCACCGGAGTGCTCCCCGATCTCGTGGGGCTCCGGCACCTAGCCGCTAGCTCCCCCGCACCTAGCCAGGTCCATCGTGGAGCTCTGGCGGCTCAAAGCTGCAGCTCACTGGAGGTAAAGCGGGGGGGGCTCTGCTACATCCATATTATTATTCCCTAAAGATTTTTCCTGCTGCATTAAACCACTTATACTGCAAAACCTGGGTCAATGAAGATAAATAATTAGTAGACCTCAGACACTTCTCTTCTATTTGCATGTTACAACCCAGTCGAGTTGCCATGTGGCTTCTCCTAAAATACTGGACACAATGATGAAAGGTGTGACGTGCTCGAGACACACACACACACACACACACCCCTCTCACCTCTTTCCGCTCCATGCTGATTCCTCCTCTTTGGCCCCACCCCCAGGCTCCTCACACCTCCTTTTAATTGGCTGAATTACCCAGCAGCAACCAATCAGAATGGAAAAAGCCGCCTAGCAATAGCCCTGCTCAGGGAAATCCTGCGGCCCCACAAGCAAGTCGGGTCACTATGTCCAGAGAGGTAATACCGGTATACATATACATGTCCAGTATTACCTCCTACTTTTTTACTGGGCAGAATATCCAAATACAGGACACTGTATTTGGACAGTGGGCAGGATGCTCCTTGGCGGTTTTCGTGTGAATTTGATTATTGATGTAATACAAAAAAAGCTGTGTGTGCTGTGCACGCGCATAGTAAGTGAAACTTCTTTGACCTTTGTCACAGAAATTGTATTTGTGTTTGTGATGTTTTAATTAAAAATCAAAATACAATTTCATTGACAAAACACAAATAAATTTGGACTTAGAACGTGCGTGCTTGGCACACATCCCCTGTATTTGCAATAAGCGTGAATTCCTTGTGTGTGCGTGTGACTGCGTGTGCGTGTGTCAGTCAATATGTGTGTCAGTCAGTGTGTGTGTGCATGTGTGTGTGTCAGTCAGTGTGTGCGTGTGTCAGTCTGTGTGCATGTGTCAGTCAGTGTGTGTGTGTCAGTCAGTGTCTGTGTGTCAGTCAGTTTGTGTGTGTGTATGTGTGTGTGTGTGTGTGTGTGTGTGTGTGTGTGTGTATGTGTGTCAGTCAGTGTGTGTGTGTGTGTGTGTGTGTGTGTGTGTGTGTGTATGTGTGTGTGTGTCAGTCAGTGTGTGTGTGTGTATGTGTGTCAGTCAGTGTGTGTGTGTGTGTGTGTGTGTGTCAGTCAGTGTGTGTGTATGTGTGTGTGTGTGTGTGTGTGTATGTGTGTGTGTCAGTCAGTGTGTGTGTGTGTGTGTGTGTGTGTGTGTGTGTGTGTATGTGTGTCAGTGTGTGTGTGTATGTGTGTCAGTCAGTGTGTGTGTGTGTATGTGTGTCAGTCAGTGTGTGTGTATGTGTGTCAGTCAGGGTGTGTGTGTCTGTATGTGTGTGTCAGTCAGTGTGTGTGTGAATGTCAGTCAGTGTGTGTGTGTGTGTCAGTCAGTGTGTGTGTCAGTCAGTGTGTGTGTGTGTCAGTCAGTGTGTGTGTATGTGTGTCAGTCTGTGTGTGTGTGTGTGTGTGTGTGTGTCAGTCAGTGTGTGTGTCTGCATGTGTGTGTCAGTCAGTGTGTGTGTGTGTGTCAGTCAGTCAGTGTGTGTGTGTGTCAGTCAGTGTGTGTGTGTGTGTATGTGTGTATGTGTGTCAGTCTGTGTGTGTGTGTATGTGTGTCAGTCTGTGTGTGTATGTGTGTCTCTTTCTTTGTCCTGCCCCCTCTCTCCTGACTCCCCTCCCAAGACCCCCCCCCCCGAGCTGCGGACCCACGGGGGCTCTGGCTGAGTCTCCTGACTCTCTCTCTCCCCCCCCCCCCACACCCCAGCCCCCAAGCTGCGGACCCACGGGGGCTCTGGCTGAGTCTCCTGACTCTCTCTCCCCCCCCAAGCTGCGGACCCACGGGGGCTCTGGCTGAGTCTCCTGACTCTCTCCCCCCCCCCAAGCTGCGGACCCATGGGGGCTCTGGCAGAGAATGGCGGCACGCATGTGCTGGAGCGGCCAGGGCTGAGGGGTTAGTTAGCCATGACAACAGCGCATGCGCGGCATGGCAGCGGGCAGCAAGCGGGGAACGGCGGCCGTTAGGAGCGGCACCGGCGGCTATCGCCGCCACCGCCGCATATGTCAGCGGCCGTGTGGGGGGTGCAGTGGCCATCAGGAGCGGCGCCGGCGGCTATGTGGGGGGTGCAGCGGCCATCAGGAGCATCTGATTTTTTGAGCGGTTGGGATGTCAGTATTTGGGTCGGGCTGAGCCAGAACACAGCCCGGCCTCAACTGCCAGCACTGACGTCACATCCATTTCATTTCTGTCACCACAATCCATTTTTGCCCCAGTTCGAATGAGGTGCCACTACAGAAGTTTCACTTCAAAACTGTCCGTAACCATTGTGAGTTAAACAAACCTGCTTTGTCACTTCCTGCAGGTATGATCATAGGTTCAATACTGGCAAACCTACAGTACCCAGAATCCTTCCCTCCAGTAGAATGTCATAGTGTGAATGTAGCAGGTTGGGAACTTTCCCGGGGTATATATCCCTGCGGCCGGGTAGGAGTTACTTGTGGAATACATGCAAACACAGACATAGGTGTTCTGTCTTTGCTGTATGTTTTTTGACACTTTGTTTGCCTGCCATAACTTAACACGCATCTTTTCTTGAACACAATATGTTGCTTAGTTTGACTGTACCTTTAACACTTTAACTTTGGAATAAAAATATATTTTTTTCATAACAGCGGTTATGCGGGCTAGGTAGCTTCTTCCATTCTGATTGGTTGCTGCTGGGTAATGCAGCCAATTAGGAGGTGGTGTGAGGAGCCTGGGGGTGCGGCCAAAGATAGGAGGAAACCGCACGGAGCGGAAAGAGGTGAGGGGTGTGTGTCTCGAGCAAGTCTCACCTTTCAGTACAGTATGATGAGCTTGTTTCTATCGTGAGTCTCGATGTCTGAGGATCCTTTCTGGCATGAACATTTTTTCTTACTTCTTTTTTTCCATGGTTTTAGTAAAACTCCCCTTTTTATCAACTTCTTTCACAAACTTCGTTACATGGAAGTAAAGCTTCTGATATTTCTTTAATACATTAATTATATTACACATTCTCTAGCATTACAACTTTTTAAATGAAACGAACATCCAATCTACATTAGCAGTTCAGATATCCAGTAGAGACGTGTAATGTTGTACATAATTAATTATACCAAGATATTCAATACATGTACAGAGCCTATATCTGACAGTGGAAACAGTTTATAGGCGGGTAGAATTGTGCATAAAAGGTGATGTATACATTAAGCAACTCATGAAAGCAATAAATTATGGGGCAGTTTACATGTATTTAAGGGTAAAATTGTAGACCAAATTTTTGTAAACTGGTGTATTTGTGGATGTCTTGTGTAATTGCTGTACAATATTTAATTGACAGTGAAAATTGGGGTGTGCTTCAGAAGACACTGCACACCCCCTAGGATCCCTTGTAATGCACACTTCTGGTAATTAACCCAAGATTTCATGTTTGTTGTATATGTACGTACAGTCCGTTTGTCATGTTTTTTGTGCCAACATACCCCATTTCTTTTGAAATTTATTGAAATAAAGTATTTTAAAATCAATCCTACATTACTGTTCTCAAGGCGGGGGGGTTCGTCCAGAGTCGAAGCACTCATTATTATTCTAAATTATTAGTCGTTGTGTATGCTGTTAGAATAATATTCATTAAAGTTTCTAAATGTTCTAGTGAGGAGAATTTTAGGGCTTGATTGGGGCGGTCTAATTTTCCTTACACAGTACACTATTGCATGGTCACTGAAAATGTCAGGAAGGATGCCAGAGGATTGGATTCTGCTGGGATTTGAGGAGAGAATCCAGTCTAGCAAGGAATTATTGTGCGATTTCAGGTTTGTCCGTGTGGGTTGGGAAATGAGTTGCGTTAGGTTAAGTGACTTGAGTGGTATCTGGATTTTGTGGTTGAAATCCCCATGAACTAGCAGCTCACTCTTCTCATTCAGAGAGGAAATGGAGCCAAGAAACTGGGTGATATCAGTCAGGGACTATAGAGGAGCTTTAGGGGGGCGGTACATTATGTCTCCAGAAGCCTTCACTCTAATGAAGAAATTAAGCATCATAATTTCCATTTTCAGACTGGCCACATACTCCATTGTGAAATAATTAATTGGTTTTCTGGTTTTGGAAACGTATTTATGTGATTTTAAAAGAAAAATTAATTTATTTTATAACTTGTACAAAAACCATACTGGATCAGCCCTCAAAAAGTAAATCAAAGAAATTGAAAGACTTATGTTTTGCATTTGGTCTCACCAAGTTTCTTCTTTAATGTATTTAAAAAAAGCAACAATACATAAAAAATCAGCACATACAGGGAGAGGAAATGTTAGCACACACTGTTATATGTGCACAATAGAGCAATGTTTCAAGGCCTCCTGGTCCCTTCGGCAGTGTGTCTCTGCTAACTTCTCTCCACTTCATTGGCCTCTGTGATGTAGCCCTCTCCTGTTTCACGCCGTACTGATGTAGTAGGCATTGAATTGTGTGGCATTGATGTAGTAGGCACTGAAGCGTTGCAGCAGGGCACATAGTGTCTGCATTAGCTGCCTGCAAAAAAGGGGGCGGGGCTAACATGTTCTGCCCATGCCAGTGAGTGCAATAACACCTGCTACATCTGTACCTATCCAACCACTCCTTCAGAGTATCCTTCTCTGGTTCCTCATCTTCTTCACTTCTGTCGGGGGTCACACAAGGCTCCGTTCTTGGCTCTTCTCACTCTATACCTCTTCTCTTGGTGAACCAATATAATAATTTGACTTTCAGTATCTGTGACTTTCAGAATCTGTATGCTTATGACACCCACATTTAACTCTCCTCTGTCTTGTATCGTGTCACCAACTGTCTCTCTGCAATCTTTCCTGGATGTCCCTCCATTACTTGCATCTTAACATGTCAAAGAACAGAACTACTAAACTTTACCCCTTCCACTTTCTTCCACCTACACCCAAATGCTTCCTCTCTGTCAATAATACTACAACCTCCTCAACACCCAAAGCCCACTGCCTAGGTGTCATCTTTGACACTGCCCTTCTCTTAATTCCTCCTGTTCAAACACTCACTACTGTATGTCCTGCCGTCTCCACCTCTAAAATATCGTCGGAATACACCCTTTTCTTACTCATAACACAACTAAAATCCTAATTCACTCATCTTGTCCCACCTTTACTAATGCAACCTTCTTCTGGTTGGCATTCCCCTCGTGTCCGTCTGTCTCAACTCCAATCCATCCGAAATGCTTCTGCAATACTTGTCTACCTTACTCACAGCACCACATCTGATGCTCCACTATGTAAATCCCTACACTGGCTTTCCATAATCTCTCTAGACATAAATTCAAAGTCCTAGCTCTGACTTACAAAGCTGTGTCCCCACTTACATCTCATCCCTGATCTCCACGTACTGCTCTAAACGTCCCCTTCATTCTGCCCATGACCTTCACCTCTCTCCACCTCCCTTATCAACACCTCTTAGTCCCGCTTACAAGACTTCTCCCATTCTGCACCTTCTCTCTGAAATCATGGACCATCAGACTCTCCCCTAGCTCTCATACTTTCAAAAGTTTCCTGAAAACTCACCTTTTTAAGGAAGCCTATCTGGCATCCTCCTACCAAATACCCCTCAACCATATTGGGACCAGCTGGGCGGCTGAACCAAACTCCACACTGTATAATAGCCCCCCACATCCACACCCTCAGACCTTAATGGGACCAGCTGTGCTGCTGGACCAAACGCCATTCTGAGGCACTCGATCACACAATGAGTAGCCACTTTACCTTTTTGTTTTAACTTTTCCCTTTAGTCTATCTTGATTGTAAGTTCTCACGAGCAGGGCTCTCATTACCTTTTTGTATCTGTTTGTGCTGGTTTGTCCTTATTTGGTATGTCATTCTGTTTATGTAATTGATATACTATTCCCCCATTGTATGCCCCTAACTCTGAATGTATCTGATTTTGTGTAGGGAGCCAATTTAGGGCTTCTGTCAGCAGATGATCCAGTCTTTAGTATGACACTTGAGGTTTTTTTTTTAGTGCTGCAGATGGAACTAACAGTAAAAGGTAGTGCAATTTGTAATTGTATTAATTGTAATAATTCAGAATGCAAACATGGATAAGCAAGTGAAAGAATCATGGGTTTTTCGTTTTTATTTATTTTTGTTCATTTTATTATACGATGATTAGGTTAGGATGTTTTTTTTTTACCAAATTGTTTTCAGGTGTGGCAGTAATTCCATTATTGGTTATGTGCCAATTTGTTTTTGTTTTTCCATCCTGTGTGGAAAGTTGCAAAGATTTGTAAGCCAGTTGCGTTTCGGACTAGGGAGGACTGATTTAGAGCATTACTAGCTACTGCCTTAAATGTTAAGATTCACATTTGATTAAAAAAAATAATGTTACATTTTTGTGGGGAAAAAGTAGGTTCCTGGTCCACCGTGGAACCCAATTTATCAAGAGCGATTATTGACGGGAGTATGGCAGCCATTAAGAATTAAGCTAATTTTGTTAACAGGAGTTAGTGGCGTAATGGTTAGGCATCAAGAGCTGAAGAGGGATATGTCTGGTTTGATAAGAAGGATTGAGTTAATTTGGCAAATATTATGTTGGATATTGGAATGTGGTATTGCCAGGAAGTTTTGGAGAAGGTGAGGCCTGTCTAAATTGAGTAAATTGCATCTGCAAATAGCTTTATCAGTGACTGAGCAGAGCTTGCAAGCTTTGGGCTAGGAACATTGGAATGACTTTTACGATACAATATTAGGTGTTTTGGGGGGGAGGGGGTGAGCCAACTACTGCAGGGCCTTGGCTGTTCTATGAGGTGATAGGTCTGGCTTCCATTGTGACTTACTGTAAGTTAGACACTGGGGTAACATTTAGCAAGATAATAGGGGAACATTTAGTGTAGTGAGTGGGTTCATAATATGGGGGCCTGTTTAAAAAAAATAAAAATATATATATATATATATATATATATATATATATATATATATATATATATATAATTTCTGTAGCCAAAACTCACACTTCAAAAAGAAACCTCTGTCCTATGGATAGAAAGGGAAAGGGTTGCAAAGAGTAGGTATCACAAGAGTTGGAAGGCTTTACTTTGAATGTTTACTGGTGTTCCTACAGTAAGCTGTAACTTCCTGTATACCTTCATTTATTTACTTTTAGGTTTTACTACAGAGACTGAGCTTTAGTTAATTGAATGCAAATCTCCTGTGTGAAATAAAATAGCTATTACTTTCATGTGGGAAAGATTTACAGCTGTTCTTAGTTACTTAATTTTCTTTTAAGAGCACAATTGAGGTTAAAACAAAGCAACGTATTATATATTGCAGGCGAGAGAGGCAGTTAATTTTCCAAGCAGATTTCCTGAAGGAAAATGATCAAAAGATGAAATGTGACCAGCCGTTTTCATTAATCTAATTCGATTTGATCTAAATTTGTTCTGGCTGCATTATTTAATCAATCGGTTGAATTGTTTTCCAGTTGGTTAAACATTTTAGAAGCGAGAGTGCTTACTGTAGTTATCAAAATAATATTTATTTTGGAATTAAACCATTATCTGATTGAAAAAGTGGTGTTCTCTGGACTTGCTTAATTATGAGATTGTCACGTGTGCTCACCACAAACAGGACAAGACCGTGGGGCTGAGGTGGCAATGTAGATAACCACCTACCTACAACCGCGAGACCGAGTCCGGATGGTAGAGTGAGGGTTGTGTAGCCGGGTCAGGGTAGGAGAGTTCAGGTAGGTCAAGGTACTTGCCGCAGTCAGGGTGTGGAGAGTAGTCGTAATCCATAGCCCAGGTCGTGGAGAGGAGAGCGCGGGAATCCAGAAGCGAGCCGAGGTTCAGGGGTTCGAGAAGGCAGAGGTCCAGGTACGAGCTGAGGTCACAACGAAAAGGACAAGGCAAGGCACAGCAACAGCAAGGAACAGCTAGTAGCAAGCACAGGTACATAAACAGGAGTTTATGCTCAGCCAATTGCCTAGGAGCTGACTGAGCATATGAGGGAATGAGAGCCAATGGAAAGACTGGCAAGAGGAAGGTACTTACACATAAGCCGTGCGCTGATAAGAGGTTACGGAGTGTGAGGAGCAGCTGAGATTGATCCCATCATTATTACTTGCAGCGCGGCGTGCAGGTAGCGCATGGCGTGTGCTGACTGCATCATCATGGAACCTGTCCCCCAAGTTTGCATCACGGGAGCGGAGCCTGAAGTCCGTCCCTCCAGAGCTGTGCCTCCCGGCAGTGCGGAGTGGACAGAGTCTTGTGCACGTCCGCGATGACGCGTCCGGGGGGGTTGAGTTGAGCCCCGATCCTGACAGAGATTTCCTCCATCGTGCGACAGTAATGTGCTGTATAAGATATGAACGCTACAAAATAAGGCTGTTATTGTGGGACCTGTTCATGGTTATCTGGAGTCATTTGTGCCTAATCGGGTCAGATCCACAAAGCTTTAAGTGACCTAATGTGACGGCAACCTAAGTTAACGCCCATTATGCTTTATTGTGTATCTTCAAAGGACAATAACAAACGTCAAGTCTTATTTACGTCCAGAAACTGCATTGAGTTGACTGTAATAGCCGCTAGTCATAATGAGATGCAAAATAGGTGTTTTCCCCTAACAGTTTCTATTCACAAAGGTCTGTTTAAGCTTATTGCTGGGACCTGAAATATGGGTATAAGTATATTTAAGTTGGCATATTTCTCAGGTTTGTTCACAAAGTCTGGCCATCGCCTCCTCCTCCTCCTCCTCCTCTCCCTCGCCTTCATAATTTCTCCTTCTCAAAACCCATGTGCCAGGGTCTGAATGGGTCCCTTTAGGTAAGACACACTTCATATCACGTTATCGGAAGCTAACGTAACCTTACACTACAATGACTTGACATCACACCTATGCTGAGGACTTAAACAAGGGCGTTGTTGTTGTTGCATATGATTATCTTTGTTGATATGCGTTAACCTCCGAAAACAATGGCTGTTACTGTTTTGGGTAATCTCACATTATGAGCACTATGTTAATGGAGCTTTGTGGATCTGACCCTAAGTTGTTGACCAGTAACCATCCAACTAGAAAAGCTTCAGTGTCGAAGACCAAAGACAACTGGTTGTTTCTACAAAATATACATTCTGTGAAAGAAGTTGTCTCATAGTAAAGTTACAATTACATCTTCCGGTGTCTCCTGGGCTCCACCAATGCCCGCTGCTGCTGCCATAGTCCTCTTCCACAACTGCCATCCCCTGCCTGGGGAACTAGGAGGAGGAGGGGGGCTATGAGGAGGTGGCTAAAGGGGGAGCTAGGAGGAGGAGAGCGGCTGTGAGGAGGATGGAGGATGAGAGATGGATGGAGGGTGGGGAGAGAAACGGTGTGTGCAGACAGCATGGGTCCTATAGCTGTCAATTACTGCGAGGGTTTCCAAAGTCACGCCCTACAACGCTGTGGATTCAAAGAATTGTGGGGAGCAACTTTGGAAGCTCCTGCTGTAATTGACCACTATACCACCCACCCTGAGGTGCAGTTTGGGGCCTTACTGAGTGTGCAATCCCCACATGGGATCAGAACCCAACTAAACTGCCAGGGACCCGCCATTACAGATTTAAAAAAAATTGTCAACCCCTGTAGACCCCTCAAAAACCTCTAGGGTTTGCAAAGCCCCTTTGGGAATCACTGACTTTTGGTGATTTCAGATTCTGATCAACATGAAAGTATGTACTAATATAGTGACCAGACGTCCCCCTTTTTTTTGTCCTCAGTCCAGGTGTCCCAAAATGTAGCCAAATGTCCTGGTTTTTGTCTGGTGCTTTCCAGCTACGCATGCACGGCCAGCAAGTGCAGATCGTGCATGTGCGGCCGGCAAGCACCGCTCGTACATGCACAGCCGTTCATGCACAGTCGGTGCTCACGATTTGCGTATGAGCGACATTTGTCCCGGGAAACATATGGTCACTCTGTACTAATGCCAGTTGCACTAATTGATGGACTCTCTCTTGATGACAAGGGTTTGTCTGAGAGAGGATGACTTTGCTGCAAGTGGCGTAACATGGTAGAAATTGTCTCGTGCAAGTGGGACATTTTCGACGGAAGTGTAACTAAAGAAATCCTACTGTCTGGGGCTCAGAATAGCACCTGTACAACCCTGGGAAGCAGTGTTCATAGAAACCCTCAGATGCAGATTGGATTAAAGTGTGTGTGTGTGTGTGTGTGTGTGTGTGTGTGTGTGTGTGTACACAGATGTAGCAGACTCTATTGCACCAGTTACCACTGCCACAATGTGAAATCATTGACCAAGAAACAAATGGAGCAGCTTATAACATCATAGTGCTATTTTGCTAACTAATCACTCACAATTGAGCAGTAATACTGTAGGTGCAATAACGTTTAATAAATGTGTGTGCATGTGAAATTGGCAAGCATCACAGACTTCTGCTTTAAAGTACAAACCCTTCTTCAATCTCCAGAAAATAATCATCATTTTTTTTCCTTAATCTGTGAATCTCATTCCTGATGCAAATAAACATTTTATTTTCAAAAAATTACATCCTGCTCTGATTCTATTACCTTACACAATTTAGTATCATCAGCAATGATGGAGACTTTGCTCTCGATGCCAACCTCAAGGTCATTAATAAACAAGTCAGGGGTCCCAGTACCGATCACTGAGGTACTCCACTCACGACTTTAGCCCAACCTGCAAAAGTTCCATTTATGACAACCCTCTGTTGTCTGTTCTTTAACCAGTTTTCAATCCAGGTGCATATATTATTACTGAGTCCAATTTTCTTTATTTTGTACACCAACCTCTTGTGTGAAACCGTATCAAAAGCCTTTGCATAATCGAAGTAGACCACATCAACTGCATTACCCTGGTCTAAATTCCTGCTTACCTCCTCAAAGAAACAAACAAGGTTAGTTTGGCAAGATCTATCCTTCATAAATCCATGCTGACTATTACTAATAATTTTGTTTTCCATTAGGTATTCCTGAATATTAAACCTTAAAGTAGTTTCGCCACTATTGAAGTCAGGCTTACAGGTCTGTAATTCCCGGGTTGTGATCTAGCTCCCTTTTTAAATATATATAGGCACCACATCTGCTTTACGCCAATCTTGTGGTACTGAGCCTGTGGAAATGGAATCCTTGAATATTAAATATAATGGTTTGGCTATTACTGAATTTAACTCCTTGAGAACTCATGGATGTATGCCATCGGGGCCAGGTGTCTTATTTACTTAATTGTTTTCAAGTCGCTTATGAACTTCTTCCTCAGTTAACCAATTGGTCATTAATATGGAGGTTGTGGCTTCCTCCTGTGGCACTACTATTGAACTTAATTCTTCCCTAGTAAACACAGAGGCAAATAATTTGTTTAATACCTCTGCTTATTCCTTATCTCCAATAATCTGCCTACCCATCTCACACTGAAAGGGTCCTATATTTTCTTTTCTCATTTTTTTGTTATGAAGGTACTTAAAGAACTTTTTAGGGTTGTTTTTACTTTCTATTGCAATCCTTTTTTCATTATCCAGTTTTGCTCATTTGATTGCCCTTTTGCAATTTTTGTTACATTCCTTATAATTCTGATACGATGTCTCTGTCCCTTCTGACTTAAAGAATCTAAACGCCTTCCTCTTCTTGTCCATTTCCTCCCCTACCTGTTTATTTAGCCACATTGGTTTTGACTTATTTCTTTTATACTTATTACCCAAGAGTATACACTGATGAGTGTGCTTACCTAACAATGTTTTAAAGACTGCCCATTTATCTTCTACTTTTTTTCCCTGCAAAAACATCATCCCATTGTATTACTACTAGATTAGACCTCAGTTTATTAAAATCTGCCTTTCTAGAGTTTAAGGCGTTTGTTGAACCCAAGCAATCTGTTTATTAGAAAATATGCAATGACCTGATAATAATAAAAAATAATGTGAATCGCACAGGGGGGTCGGCCCCTGCAAATAGGGATAAAATATACGAGCAAAACAAAAAAGAGGAACGATCCCATTAATATTGCACTCAGACTCCCTTATTTACTGGAAATATAATCCTAAAATAGATAGAAATCCATCTCCACTAATTTTAAATAAATGTTTATTAGTTAAGTAGAAACAAAATAAATATAAATTAAAACCTGTCATAAGTAGCACATATACTGATATCTGTATTTAGGGCTGGGATGATTCCCTAATTTCCCTTGTGTGTCAACTTTCTTCCTCCAAGAATAGACAGTATATTCTAAAGGAAGCCAAGGTTGGTTTTATTATATAGGTAATATATCAATAAACTGAAGGTGCCTAACGTTAAAAAAGTGAATATATACAAAGTGATAGTGAAGGCTCAGTGGAGGGCACCTGTTGAAATAGAGGGACTACCAATGCTGAAAATATACAACTCCTATTCCTTAGAGAATAAAGTGTAAACCTAGCAAAATAAATTGTGCAATAAGAGAAGCAAGGCATGAACACAGTTACCCAGGTAAGGCAAACTGAAAACTAAAATCATTTAACCTCTCTTATTATAGTGGTTGCCTCTTGAGCCCACTTGGTTAGCTGGCTAAAAAAAACAGAGCGATTCATACCATATGTATAGATACAGCTATTCAGTCTAGCAAAGCTGTTGGCAATAGTTATTTTGCATAATGAAATAGCAACCTTGTATCCAAGCAAATGCCATAATAGTATCTATCAGAAGCAGTGTAGCTATATAATGATACTGTTTGGCGGGAACAAGTGAAACTAATTAAGAAGTGTACCACAGTGATCCAAGTTCTGATCTCTCTGTTAGTGGTTGCCTTGTGGGCCCACAACTGAATTAACTGACTGAATAAACGGAGCAAATAGTAACATGGGTATAGACTCTGTAAAAGAGACCTATAAGTCCTGGTTACGTCAACACGATACAGTTGCAATTTAGTATCCAGAGATATTACCACAATGTTAAATATCTCTATGCACTTTAAAACGATTTATATACATACGTGAATGCCGTGTAGCTGTACGAAGATACAGACTTAGTGCGGGAGCAGGTGAAGCCCGTTAAGTGATTTGCCCTTAAAGTCTAATCTCTCTGCTAGTGGCTGTCTTGTCAGCCCACATCTTTGTTACACTTGCTGAACTGTTGAGAGTACGGCTGAGTCCAGGGTCAGCGCTTAGGCTGACCCATGCTGAGGCGCACTGACGCTTGTCAGTGAGCCCCTGCAGCCGCAATGAGAGCGGCTTTAGTAGGGGCTCGCGCACGCGTCCGCAGGCGTGCGGAGGCGTAGGTCTTATACAATTTTTAGTTTGAGCGCTCACGGGAGCGGTTCGCCCAATGAGGGCGAACCAGCTCCGTGACGTCACAGGCACGCCCCCGCACTGCGCGCGAACTAAGGCCAGGGAAAGCACCCGCTTTCCCTCAGCTTCAGGCCTCGGACACAGTGCACTGAGCGTCGCTGAGCAGTGCTCTCTCTTGCTGACGCTCGCGCTACCAGGAGCTTTTTGCTGTCCTGACAGAGGAGACAGCAAGCGCGCTTGGGAGGCGGGTAGCACTGTGTGTGTGTGTGTGTTTGTGACTTGGTAGCTGTCAGTGTGTGTGTGTGTGTCACTTTGAAGTGTTCTGTGTGTTTGTGTGTCACTGGGGAACGTGTGTGTGTGTGTGTGTGTGTATATTATATAATATTTAAAAAATTAAAAAAAAAAGACGTGGTGAGAATAAATTATTTATTAACATTGTGCAACTTTGATAAATATATTCAAGCACGCACGCAAACACACACATACACATACACACATGCATACAAACATTATATATATATATATACACACACACACACACACACACACACACACACACACACACACACACACACACACACACACACACACATACACATATATACACACACATATATACACACACACACACAATGCACACGCACACGCACATGCACAGATGCACACACACATTATATATACACACATACACACACATTATATATACACATATATATATACACACACACAAATACACATTATATATACACACACATATACACACACACACATGCACACATACACACACATGCATACACATGCATACACACACACACACATATGCACACACAGACATGCACACATACATACACACACACAGATGCACACACACATGCACACATACACACATGCATACACATACACACACACACACACACACACATACACACATGCATACATATGCATACACACACAATGCAAACACACACACACAGACACACACACATGCACACACATGCATACACATACACACACACAATGCAAACACACATGCACACGCACACACAGACACACACACAACACACACAGGAGACAGGGACCGGAGCAGAAGGGGGGCAGGGACCGGAGCAGAAGGAGGGCTGGGATCGGAGCAGAAGGGGGGCAGGGACCGGAGCAGAAGGGAAACAGCGATAGGGGCAGGAGGGGGGCAGGGACCGGAGCAGAAGGGAGACAGCGATTGGGGCAGGAGGGGGGCAGGGACCGGAGCAGAAGGGAGACAGCGATCGGGGCATCACCCTCTCCCCTCCTACACACAACACACACAACACACACAACACAATGCCTTCTGTCTTCTGTCTGGTAATGGCGGCTCTGCAGGGAACCGGCTGCAGCCCCATTGGATGGGAGCGGTCACATGACCGCTCCTCCGCTTCCCCGAGCACCAAATATATCAGTTTGGCGCTCGGGGAAGAGTTTCTCCTGCTCAGCATGCATCAGCGCGCATCAGCAGGGAGAAACTATAGCCGCGCTGATAACAGATGCAGGGGCGTTCTGCACCTGTTCAGCGCGGCTCAGCACGCCTCAGCACGCCTGAGTGCTCTATTGCCCGGGCCTCAGTGCGCCTCCGCACAGCTGCAGTCACCATGGACTCAGCCTAAAATGGGAGCTTTCAAAGGGAGATATCTTACAACCTGCGTTGCAATGGTGCTATTGAACCGATGACCATGACGTCCAAGAACAAAACGCGCGTCGGGTAGTGATGACGTCATGGTCATCGTTTCAGTAGCACCATTGCAACGCAGGTTGCAAGATATCTATTAAGGGCAAATCACTTAACGGGTTTCAGCTGCTCCCGCACCATATTCTCTAAGGCAGCGGTGCGCAAACTGGGGGGCGCAAGATTTTTTTTGGGGGGGGGGGCTCGGGGCAGTTGCAGATGTCCCACGCTCTTCCCTGATGCATTTAAATTAAATGCCGGGGGACCGCGCAAGTCCGCTGCACCCTCTACTTACCGAGGTTCAGCCGGCTTCTGGACGCGTGACCATGGCAACGCGGTATCATGTGACGGTATCGTGACCTCAAATGACGCCGCGGCCCACATGGTGACGTCACACAACCCTGCGGCGTCATATGCCACATGAGGTAAGGAAGGGGGGTGCACCGACAGAGGAGAGCAGGCAGGGGAGGAGGGGGCGCAGCAAATAAAATTTACGCGGCCCTGCTCTAAGGAATAGGAGCTGTATATTTTCAGCATAGGAAATATTCCTGTAGTCCCTCTATTTCAACAGGGACCCTCCATAGAGCCTTCACTATCACTTTGTATATATGCACTTTTTTTTTTTTTTTATAACTTAAATTTTATTGAATCAAGACAGCATAAAATACATTACAGAATACTTTTGTCTTGTATGCAAACAATATTTTAACAATTATATAAGTAACAACGAGGTCCTGCTGTGCTTCGGGACCCGGTCTTCCGGGTACTTTGGTGTGGACTATATAGTCCAAGCCGACTCTACTTAAATGGACAAACAGACACATATAACTCAACTTAAAAGGGGAGACAATACATACTCACAGAAAAAAAAAAAAAAAAAAAAAAAAAAAAAAAAAAAAAAAATTGAGGCGGGATGGGGAGAGGGGTAGGTTGGGGGTGAGGTAGGGGGAGTGCATTGGTAGTATGTGCGGCACGTGGCTCCGTGCTAAGCATCGCAGATGTTTGCAAGCTGAGTCGTCTCTCTTATTACTTATGTTATAATGTTGCTATAAGGGGTCCTGGGTGAATAGAATACTTCCTGTAAGCCCCTCCCAAGGAGAACGCACCTACTGTTATCAGAGCCATATTGAGGACCTCTCAATCCCCGGGATATCTGTCTGTGCCAGCCAAGGCGTCCAGACTTTTAGAAAATTGTCACCAGTATCGTTAACTAAACTCGTTAATTTTTCCATCTGGCAAATGAACCAAATTCGATTCCGAATCTTTGGGATGGTTGGAATATCAGATTGTTTCCATAATGCTGCGATCTCGCACCGCGTTGCAATTGCGAAATGGGCAATTAGTTTGTTATTTGTTTTGGAAAGGCCCGTCAATGGCCTGTTCAGTAGGAACAACCACGGGTCTGGGGGAATGGTGAGATCGAACAGTCTCTGTATCCAATGTCTAATCGCTTCCCACAGTGGAGAGATCCGTGGACAAGACCACAGCATATGTAACAGGTCGGCTGTTCCTCCGCACTGGCGGGGGCACAGGGGAGAGGAACCCGGCACAAACCTTGATAATTTCAGTGGGGTGAGGTACCATCGCATTAGGACTTTATATGCGTTCTCCTTGAGCGTGGTGCATATGGAGCTCTTCGCTGTGGCCATATATATGGCGCTCCATTCTTCATCTTCTAAGTTTTCTCCCAGATCTGTTTCCCATTGAGAACGGAATGAGGGTATCTGCTGCTCATGTTCACCAGAACTGATCACTTCTCCGTATAGCTGAGATGTAAGTCCCTTCGTGTCGGTCTCAGCCAGACAGAGCTTTTCGAAAGATGTTAATAGGGGGTATGGGGCAAGTTTGTTATAAAATGCCCTGATCTGGAGGTATCTAAAGAATTCTGAGTGAGGGATCTCTTTTTCTTCCCTGATATGGTCGAATGTTTTGATTTTTCTGTCGTGACCCTCCAGATCTCTAATCCGATTGTAGCCCCTCTGTCTCCAGATTGAGATATTACTGACTGATAGACCTGGAGCGAAATCAGGGTTATTCCAAATGGGTGTTGCCATAGAATGTTTTGTCGTAAGGGAATACCGAAATTTCGTAGACTCCCAAATTGACACTGAGTTGGTCATCGAGGAGAGCGGCATGGCGGTAAATTTTCGCGCCGTTTTAGGTAACCAAATTAAGCTGCTCAGTTCCAGAGGTGCACATGCAGCATTTTCTAATTCCACCCATCTCTTTAACTTTGGGTTAGAATGCCATTGTACAATCTGACTTAATTGTGCCGCCTTGTAATATGATACCAGGCAGGGTACAGCTAGGCCGCCCGCCGCCACAGATCTTTTCATATTTAATTTACTTACTCTTGGTTTTTTACCTCCCCAGATGAATTTGGATATTTCAGATTGAAGTGAGTGCAAGTCCCTCCAACTGAGTGGCACTGGGAGAGTTTGGAAGAGGTATAATAAACGGGGGAGTAAATTCATTTTGACACTATGGATACGTCCAATCCAGGATATCCTTTTGGATGTCCACTTCCGTAAATCAGATTTTAAGGTCCGAATCAGGTTGGGGTAATTTGCATTGTACACGTCTTTTACAGTTTTGGTGATGTGGACACCCAGGTATTTTATGTGGTTTTGTTGCCAATTAAATTTGAAATTTAATTTTAGTAATTTCTCCATGTGTCTAGGGAGGTTGATGTTGAGGGCTTCCGATTTGGATTGATTGATTTTGAAGCCGGAGACCTTAGAAAATAGATCTAGTAGGTCGAAGAGGTTTGGTAGGGATGTAAGGGGTTTTGTGATAATCAAGAGGATGTCATCCGCATACAGGGCCGCTTTATGGGTCTGGGAGTATGCGTTTAACCCTGAGATGTCTGGGTTTCCTCTGATTTGTGCCGCCAGTGGTTCGATACATAGGGCAAATAAAAGCGGGGATAATGGGCAGCCCTGTCTCGTGCCACTCTTTATTTGGAATGGCAGAGAGGGGTAGCCTTGGTGTATGACCCTGGCGGTGGGGCCAGAGTACAGCGATAGAATCGCCTCACTCACCCGATCTCCAAAGCCAAATGTCGCAAGCGTCTCTTTTAGATATGGCCAGTCTATCCTATCGAAAGCTTTTTCTGCATCCAGACTTAACAACATGCTTTGAGTTGCCTTACTATTTGCCAAATCCAACAGATCAATAAATCGTCGTGTATTATCCGCTGCTTGCCGGCCCTTGATAAATCCGACTTGATCTGGGTGTATAAGTCTGGGTAGGATGAGACTAAGTCTATTGGCCAATAATTTAGCGTATAATTTAACATCAGTGTTAATTAATGATATAGGCCGGTAACTTTTGCAGTCTAGCGGGTCTTTCCCAGTTTTATGAATTAGTGATATTGACGCCTTTAACATCTCCTTGGGGATGGGGGCTCCCGCTAAAATAGCGTTAAACATGCGGAGCAACCTTGGGGCGAGCAGCTTTATAAATTTCTTATAGTAAAGCCCTGAGAATCCATCAGGCCCAGGGGCCTTTGATGGCTTCAGTTCTTTAATGGCCTGAGATAGTTCTTCCATAGTGAAGTCAGCATTCAGAACTGCTCTATCAGTGTCCGTCAATCTCCCTAGTTCCGAGCTGGCTAAGAAATCTCTTAGGGCACCGCTCGTTGTAGAGTTATGTGCCACTTTTTCACCGTTATACAGTGTTTCATAGAAGGAGCCGAATTCGTTTACAATTTTCTGAGGATTAGACGTGGGGATACCAGATTTTAAGCGTATAGCTTGGATGTTATACTTAGCTTGCCTGTCCTTTAGCATGCGGGCCAGCATTGTATCCGGCCTGTTCGCTTTCTCGTAAAATTTTCTCTTTGACCAACTCAGTGAATTGTCAGCTCTGGAAGCTAGTAGCATGTTAAGTTCAATTTTGACATCTTTTACCTCTTGTAAGGTTTTGGGGTCTAAATTCCTTTTATGGTTAGAGGAGAAAGTCTGTAATTTGTTTTGGAGATTGATAATTTTGGACTCTCTTTCGTCTGGCTGTGATATTTATTAACGTGCCGCGTAACGTTGCTTTATGGGCTTCCCATAGGACAAGCTGTGAGTCAACAGAGCCCGTATTGATATTGAAGAATTGGTCAATCTCGTTGCCAATAATATCACATATTTCCGGTATTTTTAAGATTGATTCATTAAGTTTCCAGTTCGTCCCAGGTCTATCAGTTCGGATATTATTGCACCTTAGCTCTATTGGTGCATGGTCTGACCATGAAATATCATGGATCCCTGCTCGGGTAACCTCAGGAACCAGTTGACAGGACACAAAAAAGTAATCAATTCTGCTGTACGAGCCGTGTGGGTGAGAGAAGAAAGTGTAATCCCTGTCCGCCGGATGTAGTTCCCTCCATATATCTGACAATTGGTTGGTCTTGAGGCCCCGGCGCAAAGATACACCCGCTCCTTTGTTGTACTGACCTACGACCCCTGACCTATCCATGTGCGGTTGCATGACTATGTTAAAGTCACCCGCGAGTACGACGCTCCCTTGGGCTACTGAGTTTAGGGTTCTGAAAAACTTATCGAAAAAGATCGTGTTCTTCTCGCTGGGAGCGTATAAGCAGGCCAACGTGATTCTCTGCCCCCTAATTGTTCCTACAACAATGATGTATCTACCATCCGTATCACGTTTAGTTAACTGCACCTCGAACGGAATGCTGTTCCGGAATAGTATAGCTACCCCCCGTTTTTTGACTGCTGCTGCTGATGTGAAAACCTGGGTGAAATCTTTGTCAAGATATTTAGGGGCACTTGATTTACTAAAGTGTGTCTCCTGTAGAAAAAGGATTTCAGCATGTTTCCTTTTATAGTCTGTAAAGGCCAACTTCCGTTTGGTTGGGTTGTTAAAGCCCTGTACGTTATGGGAAATAAGTATCAACGCCATTTATTAAAGTGTGTGTGTGATAGCTTCGTGAAATCTTTGGACTCACCCAAGAATCCATCCCTGGAGCATGTCCGGTCTGTAGTGCTGAGACGCATCTGTACCATCTGTTGTGTGTTTTGACGGTGTGGACGATGTTCCCCTGAGAGGTGAAGGGAGGGAGAGGTGGGAGGGTGAGAGGTGGGAGGGGGAGGGGGGGAAGGGAGGGTGGGAAGGCGGGGGATGGGGGACCACATGCAGGTAAGAACATTAGGGAGGAAACAAAAAATAACATGCATATATAACGACAATATTGCAGAGACATCAAATAATAAAAAAACAAGAATCCACCTCGGGAGCCCCCGAGTGTGTCTCTTGCGCCCATGGGGTTGGTCTCCTGGTCCAGTCTTATAGAGGGATCTCTCCGTCTTGCTGGGACCCGACCTCCCTGGGACTTGTGTGCGATCCCTCTTTCTCAGGGATCGAAAGTGGAAATGCATGCACGCCAATACGGGGGATCCCGCCGGCGTGTTTTTCATAATCAGCTACTATATGTAACTCCGTTAAACTCTTCAACGATGGAAACTGGAACAGAAACTGCATATCAATAAACACCTCCAAACATAACGAAAAACTTTGCCCTGTGTCTAACCTTCTGTCACCCTCCCTGAACCACGTTACCAATTTGGAGCTCATCTACTTAGTTCCTTGGAGAATGTTAACTCATATACCTCCAGTCTGAGATGATCATGTCCATAGCAGCCCTTTTCTTCTGGGTAACTCTACCATGTATGAGGATATCTACACTGATGAACAGATGTATCCTGCCCTCCGTGAATCCGAGCCTAACATATCAAGTGATTAATCCTCGTCAGTCTGACTATACCCTCCAAAGAGCCTATCCCCTCTTAGATTGTGAGTTGCATGTCTTCTAGTAGCCCTATGCAGAGATCCCTCTGTGCATGTGCCACAGACGTAGCGGAAATAACCTGTCTCCCTGCCCACTTATGCCTGCGCTATCTATATACCTCCGGAGGCTACGTTGTTCAGCATCTTAGCGGCTCCTGTACTCATCACTAAGGTATCTCAGGTCAGGAGTCTAGCTTCCCAGATAGCGCTTTATAGGGAGAGATAGGCTTTAGTCTCTCTAGACCGTGGTCGAGGGACTTAAGTAAATTTTTATTTTATTTTTAAACCTTATATTATGAATCCTGTGGTGGGATTGGCTTGTTTTTTGTTTACCCAACCAATCGCCCCTCTTCTTCCTCCCCCCCTTCTTCTTCTCCTTCCTCCCCTCACCTCCTCTTTCTTCCACCTCTTCTCCCTCCCCCCTCACTCCACCTCTTCCTCCCATCTCTCTCTCTTCCTCTCTCCCACCCCCCTTCTTCTCCTCCATCCCCCTCTCCTCCTTCCTCCCCCACCCCCCTTTCCCTTAGATCCTTTTTATTGTGTGTACATCTGCATCCCCTCTCCTCCTTCCTCCCCCATCCCCCTCTCCTCCTTTTCCCCCTCCCCCCTCCTCCTCCCCCCCCACTCCCCCTCCTCCTCCCCCCCTCTCCTCCTTCCCCCCCCCTCCCCCCTTCCTCCCTCCCTTAGATCCTTTTTATTGTTTTAATGTTTTATATGCGTGTATATGAATACTGTATGTGTATATGGAAGACCACAGTTCTGGGGCACAGGCACAGGCGGAGGCTGCTATGCACACTTCTCCGCAGCGCGCCTAGAGCTCCTCTATGCCTGCGTCCCCGTCAGCCTCCTAATTCAGTGTGGCTGCGCTCCTCGGCCGCCATCTTGGTGAGGGCAGCAAGCCCCTCCGCTTCCTCTCTCTTCTGCGCAGGCGTCAGGATCCCGCGTGTGGCAGCGCTCCTCGGCGGCCATCTTGGTAGGGGCAGTAAGCGCCCCCGCCTCCTCCCTCTTCTGCGCAGGCGCCGGAGGTCCCGTTCGTGGCAGCACTCCTCGGCGGCCATCTTGGAGAAGGCAGCAGGCGCCTCCGCTTCCTCCCTCTACTGCGCAGGCGCCCGGTATCCAGCTCTCGCGGGAAGACGGTGCGGGGTGATGACGTCACTGGACAAGCCCGCGAAGATCAGTGAAGCTCCCGCGCGCCTCGGGGAAGGAGCAAGGGAAGAAGCAGGGGAAGATGGCTGCCGGCAAAAAGTGTGAGTAGGACCTGCTGCTTTGTCGGGCGCTGATACCCCTCTCTAGGGACTGGTGAGGGCTACGGGAGGGGTCCCAAACGGTCCCGAGGGCATGAGGGGCAGTGTTGGGGTTGGACCATACCGTAGATTCTGGCGGTTGTGGCTAGTGGAGGGTCATTCATGCAGGGCTCAGTGTATCCGTCGTGGGTTAGCTCATGGCTGCGCGGGGGCGCCATCTTTAGCCGCCGCATGGCGAGGGGAGCTCTGAGTTGATCCTAGGACCCTCCTAAGGAATCCCTCAGTGTCTTCCATATTTTTGAGGATATGTGTCACTCCGTTTTTAAAGACCATGAGGGCACATGGGAACAGCCAGCGATATCTAATCTCTTGATCTCTTAGCGTTCTGGTTACTGGGGTCATTGCTCTCCTTTTTGCTAGTGTGGCAGGTGACAGATCCTGATACACTTGGAATTTTATTTTCTCAAACTCCACTACCTTCAGTTCCCTTGCTATTCGGCAAGTTTTTTCTTTGGTGCGGTAACAGTGGAATCTAAGCACCACATCCCTTGGGGGGTCTCCTTGCTGAGGTCGTCCCCTCAGCGCCCGGTGGCATCTGTCAAGCACTAGGTCTCTGGCAGCCATGTCTGGAAATATATGTTCCAGCCACCTCGAAGTAAATTCCTCTGGGTCAGTTATAGTTTCTGGGACCCCTCTCAGCCGAATGTTACAGCGCCGGTCGCGGTTCTCTGCATCCTCAATTTTATCCTCTAGGGAAGTGACCTGTGCCTTTAAGGCGGATATTTGAGCCTGTGTTTCTGCTGTGGATGTAGCTGTCTCATCTGCCCTGAGTTCCAAAGCGGCCGTACGCTCCCCTATTGCGTCCACATCCTTCCGAAGTGCCCAAAGCTCAGACTTAAAGAATTGTTGCATATTGGTGCAAAACTCCTTCATGTCTTTACGTCTCATTATATCCATATCGTCTGGTTCTTCAGGTGCGGAGTCCAATTCTGGGTCTGCTGATGCTGTCTGCACTGGAGATTCAGGTACGTCAGCCCTGGCAGCCCCTTTGCTCTTAAAATAAGTAGACACCGGCTGTGTTTTTTTTCTTAAAGTCTTAGTTGATGCCATGTCTGTATATTTAGACACGTTCTGCAGATACTGGATTATGCAGATGCTGTGTTTTTGCTGGAGTTAGATCGATTTGAAACGCCGGAGGGGATGGAGCTCACACTCTAAGCTGCCATTCACCTCCTTGTCGTGCACGCCTCTCCATATATGCACTTTTTTAACGTTGGGCACCTTCAGTTTATTGCCCTTATAGGCTATTGATCTATTATCCATATAAGAAGACCAACCTTGGCTTCCTTTAGAACAGGGGCAAGCAAACTTATTTTGCTGCCTCCCCCCCCCCCCCCCCTGCCTTGCACACTCCGTTCCTGCGCCCCCCTCCCCGTACCTCGCGGGCATCATTTGACGCAGTGTTACCAAGGCAACCGTAATGTCACATGACCCCACGGCGTCATTTCACACCGCGTTGCCATGGTCATGCGTCCCCGAAGCCGACTGCACCTAGGTAAGTAGAGGTTGCAGAGGCCTCACGCGGTCCCCGGCATTTGATTTAAATGTCTGGGGGAGAGCGTGGGACCTCTGCAACCACCCTCGCCCCCCCCCCCCTAAAAAAAAATTAGGGGGGCGCACTCGGTTTACACATTGCTGCTTTAGAATATACTGTCTATTCTTGGAGGAAGAACATTTGACACACAAGGGAAATTGGGGAATCATCCCAGCCCTAAATACAGATATCAGTATATGTGCTACTTATGACAGGTTTTAATTTATATTTCTTTTGTTTCTACTTAACCAATAAACTTTTATTTAAAATTAGTGGAGATGGATTTCTATCTATTTTAGGATTATATTTTCAGTAAATAACGGAGTCTGAGTGCAATATTAATGAGTTCTTTCCTCCTTTTTTTTTTGTTTTGCTAATAAAAATAATGTACCTTTCAGATATATAATGACATTATTTTTTAATTATGCTAAAAGGAAAGTCTGATCCCATCTGTGTGCCAAACAGAATTCTAATCAAGGGTTTATGGCCTGCTTTGTTATACTGTTCTACAGTGTGTAATTTGCTGCTTGCCATAGTTATCCTCTCGAGTATTCGTATGGGTGGTAAAAAAAACATATTTACCAAGTTGTCATAGGCACAAACAGAGGGATGATTTGTCCCATGAGGCTGGAGGAGCACTGTGGAGTGGAAACCGCTTACAAGCATTTTACTGTACCTGGTGCCACTGTTATTTATACTAAGAGTTGATTTTGCCCCTCATATTGTTAATTGCACATGCGGAAAGAGGAATGGT
>NC_134486.1:364670959-364698459 GCF_040206685.1 Ascaphus truei
ATCCACTGATCCGTGATTAGCGAAGGTTATAATAATACCAACGGGAGCAGAAAATCACATCACAACACTATATAAAATAGCAAATGGAAACCTCATAAGTTACCTATGAATCACAACAAGCTCTTTGTACTGGAACAGTTCTGTTTGCCAACACATAAGAAGCTGCACGCCGGATTATTAGTCAAGCAGAAAGAGCCCTAATCCCCAAAAGGTTTTTTTTTCCCCAGCAAAGAATGGCAGTAAAATTGCTGTATTTACTTAGGCAAAAATGAATTGGCGAAACGTAACTTATGCGATTTCCTTTAAACAAACAGTAAATGTTCATTTGTGGAATGGTGTCAACGGCAAATAAATGCATAGCATAGGATTAATGGCAAATTAATCAAGCATATGCAGGGAAAAAATGTTTTCTTCTGTTGAGAGAGGCTGGAGGATCCATCTTGCTTCCTTGGATCCGGATGCTCAGTAATGTTTTATTATTTATTTATTTATTTTATAAAATATTTTACCAGGAAGTAATACATTGAGAGTTACCTCTCGTTTTCAAGTATGTCCTGGGCACAGAGTAAAACAAATAATACATGGTTACAAGTACAGTTACATAAGTGAACAAGGTATACATTATGTACAAGACATTGCGTGCACAGTTAAAGAAAATATATATTATGGGCGTATGAAACAGTTACAGACCAGATTAAAGTGTGAGACAGCCTTAGATTTGAAAGAACTTAAGCTGGTGGTGGATATGAGAGTCTCTGGTAGGTTGTTCCAGTTTTGGGGTGCACGGAAGGAGAAGGAGGAACGTCCGGATACTTTGTTGAGCCTTGTTGTTTTATGTGCAGTGATATTTCCATTCTACAAAAGAGTGTGCTAAGCAGCCACTGTCCCATGAGTGAGTGCTTACTTTGCAAAGACCGAAAAGTTCTCCTTCTTTAAAATATGATTATTTGCAAAGCAACACTCTAAAGTACAATGTATGCATCAAAGCTCTATGATTTTAACCATTTTTCATAGGGAGTGGTGATGTAATATGATTTAGTATAATATGATTATATAAAAATATGGTTGTCTCTTTTTAGATGTCTAGAAACTATTTTTCAAAACATTCTGCTGTGTAATTCACCAATTACAAGTAGGTTTGTGTCCCCCCCCCCCCCCCCGAAGGTTTATTTATGTTTCTGAATTATTGTATACATTGCTAAGGGCCCTAGAGGCGGTAAAGCCGCTTTCCTGCTCTGGAGAAGAGTTTAGGTTCATTCAAGGGAAGGGGACCAAGATCTTCTCCAGTACAAAAAAACAGTTTCACAGTATATTGAATAAGAGCCTTGTGTAGGTATACACAATAAGCCATAACCATACCAAAAATGATGTTGCATGCATATTCATAGCATATTGAATAGGAGCTTATTCTGCACATGCCATAGGCAACCTGCACGAGTCTTCACTAAGGGGGTAATTCTGTATCTGCTGTAGGGCTGTTCAATGGGGATTTTGAGTCTAACATTTCCCGATATATAATAAGGCCCTAATGGCTCAAATTTGAATGGGAAGATGTCTCCGGTTTCGGTTCAAATTTTGCTCGGCCTTGAAAGCCCATTCCGCAGTGTGACTACCTTCCAAACGGGCTCCAAAGTTGGCATAGTTTGTATTTCAAACCTGCAAATCTGCCCATCATTACTGGTAACACAAACTATGTTCAGTTCTAAACGCCACCTACTGTAAGGGGCATGAACAAAGCAGAGCTGCGTACCAGAGGTGCATTTAAGTGCTGCGTGGTTTACATCATAAACTTATCAGGGGAGACCAAAGGACTTGAACTACAGTAGTAATAATATTTACAAACTTGTAGTAGCACTACATTTCTTTATTCAATCTTACATTTCCACGTAAAAAAAAAATCTAAATAAAATAATTATAGAAAGGGTCTTTCTCGTGCTAATTTGAGAGCATAAATTGTCTGTATCCATTTCGAAAATGAGATCCGAAAAGCTTGGTTGTTGAATGCTTCTTTCTTTCAAGAGGTAGTCGTCGGTCCATGAAGTAGTCTCCTCGCGGGCGTAGTAGAGGTGAACGCTGGGAACCAATGGAATAATTCAGTTTTTTGTAGCTCTCGGTGGATGCTTCTATGAGGGCGCCGTAAACAGAGAAGTGAGATAGAGGTCAAATAGTCTACCGTATATCAGGGGTGCTCAACTCCAGTCCTCAAGCCCCCCTCAACAGGTCAGGTTTTCAGGATATCCCAGCTTGAGCACAGGTGGCTCAATCGCCACTTGTGCTCAAGAAAGGACTGATTGAGCCACCTGTGCTGAAGCTGGGATATCCTGAAAACCTGACCTGTTGGGGGGGGGGGGGGGGGCGGGAGGGGGAGCTTGAGGACTGAGGTTGAGCACCCTGGTCTATATTACTAGAAATTTGGCTGACCAGTTGTGCCAATAACCTGTCGGGTTCTACATTCATGTGTCTTACATTTTCACTTAACAATATTTCCTCACATTATTGGACTGTTGTATATTCTCTTATTTTCTGCATTTTCTTTGTAATGAATCCACATTCCCGTTTCTAATTATGCTGCCTCTTTGTTTATGAAGAGTGCTCTGGTTTAACGGAATGGCCTTTTTCTACCAGAACCAGCAAGGTCATGAATTAATGCGTGTATTTTTTAATGATGCAGTAAATTGGACGGAAACCTCCTGGATCAATTTTAACTGCTTTCCACTGTACAGTATTTGTATGACACAGATTTGCAGCTGCATAAATATTTGTAAAAAAATAAATCCTTTCAGTTGCTAAAATGAGCATGCTGCTTGTTTCGTTTGTCATTTACTCACTAGTTTACAGCAAATAAAAATACCACTTGTGAGCACATTCACGTCTCAGACAGGTTCGCAACCCTGCCTCTCCTCATTATCTTAGCTTACAGTGCTTCCACTGCAGCCAAGGATTCTGGGAAATTACATGCAAATGAGCAAACAGTGTCACCTTTTGCTTCATATTTTAACATGGACCCCTATAAACTTATGTCTACCCTATTACACAGCTTTTCAGCACAGCCTGGGTTAAAGAATTGCATTGCCAGTAAACCCTACTTACAGAGCAGCTGTTTTGACCTTTTGAGTCTCATCAGTGGGTAATATGAAGCTACAGCTTAAAGAGTCGATGGTGTGTGTCCCTTTTTACCCACCATAACTTATTTAATGTGTGGTTGAAACCGCATCCAGCTTCACACTGCAATGCCAGTATAACCGACCTCAATTACACATTGATGTAATTGTACATTCCTGCATTATGATTGTTTTTAAAAGTAATACCCGTAAGGCTCCGATTATACCAGCTCCGGCTGGGCGTGCGCGCAATCCCGTGACATCATCAAAGCGATGCGTCCGAGCGGCATGTGAACTGCAGACAGAGAGGCGTGATGGAGGCTTTCGCCGCGAGCGATTTCGCCCTCATTGGCTGAACCGCTCACGTGACGCGGCCGTCGCCTGCTGGAAACAAAATCCCGGGTCTGTTCTGCCTGCCTGCCGCCCTGAAGTTTGCGTCTGCGCGCGGGGGTATGTAAACATACATTGCATTGTTGCAATTTGTTTTTGAGGCGCACAACGTCGCGCGGTCTGCAGTTTCTGGTATAAGCACGACCTAAGTCACGCAGTAAGATAATTGAGGTCAGCTTGAAAAGCACTGGTTTAGAAAGTTAACTTTTAAAATGGTTGTTCGATACACAATTTTATCTTTCCCTTTATTTTTGTATAATGTAGTGTGATGTTGCATTAAGCCATTAGTGTACGAAAGGAATGTTCCTGCTCCTGGCTTAAAGTGTGTAGGTAATGTGCTCACTGGAAATGGACAGATGTGTAAGTGCAGCTCCCGGGTAAGTTGGGCAGCAGATGTCTGTTCTGCTTCTATTTTTCTGCATGTTTTTCCATTTCTCTCACAATGGCCTTGCTGGAAGTACAGTATCTGAACATTCTGATTAGAAGCCTCCGTGCTTACATATTGCAGCATGTTTGATTACTCATTGCAGTTGCTACAGTAGATGGTGTTTGTTTTAAACATGTAACCCGAGACGTCTTTACCCACTTCAGTATTTTGACTCCATGTAATTTTATTAAATGATAGGGCTACGGAAGGTGAAATGATGCCGCTTATGCAGGGGAGCGCAATCTTTTCCCCTTGCGCCCCCCTGCCGTCTGTCCTGCTCTCCGCGTGCCCTCCCTCCTTATCGTGGTTCCCGGCGTCTGGGCATCATGGCGTCACGTTGCCATAGCAACGCGTCGTCACGACCCCGCGGCGTCATTTGACGTCACATTGCCATGGCTACGCGTCTCCAGATGCCGGCTGAACCACAGTAAGTAACGTGTACAGAGGCCTTCGCCGCTTCCCCAACACTTAATCGAAAGTGCCTTCGGGAAGCGCGCGGGGCCTCTGTAAACCCCGCGCCCCCGCAGTTAATCTCGCGCCCCCCAGTTTGCTCACCGCTGCTCTAATGCAACCATAGCGCCTGAATTCTAGCGGATAATGTTTCGGACAGCCTAGTATCTTTATATCGAGACCTGTTTTCAACCAATCATCTTAACATTTTTCTTACAAACAAGCTGTCCTGTTCAGAATCCCAATCTGATGTTCTTTTTGCTAATTGTACTAAAAAAAACACACACAAAAAAACAGGCCAATACGTTGGAGGAGAGGAAAAATGAATTTTGGGGATTTTTCATTCCGTTGAGTATTTTACCTTGATACATATAGGTGATTATTTTTTAAACTGCCTGTCAGAGATATTTGCACATCTCTTCGATAGTGGCCCGATTGGCACTATCGTAGTTTAATGAACAATCTCCACAGTCTTTGTAAAAGACACATCGTTTACTTTCCCCAGTCTTTCTAATAGTTTGTCTCAACCCCAATAAGTAATAGAAATAATGTCTTGTGACTGGCAGCATATCCATACCAATATGATATGTGTTTTGATAAAGGGATGCTTGGAGAACCACGGTATAGACACTGAATATGCAACTTTGTGGCTAGACCCTGAACATAAGACGCTATAATGCAGGCCTTATTGACCTGTACCATTTAAAAAATGAAAAGTATATATTTTAAAACATTACTCCAATGTGGAATTCACCAACTTAATATTTGAAAAGTACTTACAACATTTTTTTTTATTACTTTACACACACACGCACGTGCGCACACACACACACACACACACTTTCTTTTTTGGGTTGGCACGGCAAACAGGTGATAAAATAATATCACCTATGCTGGTTTATTAGCAGACAACACAAATTGGCACATGGCCCTTTTAAAGAGGCACCCATCCTTCTTCTATTTATTTTGTAATCTGTTTGGAGCAGGGTCTCTCCGGAGCTGAACCTCCCCAGAGGATTTCTATTTAAGTCCCGTAAGAAAAAAACATTCCTGTTTGTTGTGATGGAGTCTGGTGTCCAACCTCTCACTACCCTGCTACAGTACCTTTTTAAACAATATATTTGTGTGTTGTTGCTTTTACAGTTCATGTCATTCATTTCCAGAGGGGTTAGTTACAACATTACCTATCCTACTGAAGGGGTGCTCAACTCCAGTCCTCAAGCCCCTCCAACAGGTCAGGTTTTCAGCATATCCCAGCGTCCGCACTGGTGGCTCAATTTGAGCCTCTGATTGCGTCACCTGTGCTGAAGCAGGGATATCTTAAAAACCTGACCTGTGGGGGCTTGAGGACTGGAGTTGAGCACCCCTGTCCTATTGACCCCCTGTCTCCTTGTATCTGCCACTTTTCCTATCTTTTGTAAAACCTCATACCCCATTTGATTCCTTAACTTTCTTCTATATATCGGATATCCTTATCCCTATCCCAAGTGTTGTTGAATTCCTTCACAGTTCCTTCTCACTGTCACTTTCTATGCAATGTACTTTTCCTCTAGTTCCACATGCAGGAGAAAACAGAGCGGCCAAAAGTGGAGATCAGGAGTATGTTCTTAAAAGAGGACAAATAGCCAACGTTACCTTTTTCTTTCCACAAGCCTTTTGATGTGGACGTTCTGTTTACTGACATATTTCCTGAGATTGTGGGTGCGGGTGTGTGTAATTATACATATGACTATCATGATGGTATTATTCCTTTTGGGGAAGGTCACCTTGTGGTCACAAGGATATGTTTATATCAGGCGGTCATGTTTTAGATAATGCATTTATTTCTATTCTTGTACGTGATACCTGTTCTGCAGTATTTGATAGCATTTACGCAATTTATATACTAAACATTATTTCGCCACATTATTTCGCCTGGCCCAATAATTAAAAGCGAGACGTAGTTTTGATTTCCCCACCTAGCTATTTGGGGTGCGCATATGCCTCTAACATAAATGTTAAGAGGAGTTTTAGTGGTTTAAAAAACTTTTTTAAAGCAGCAGTCCAAGCTGCCATTTTATTTTCCCTTTGTGCAGCAATACAATCCACACAATAAGTAATTAGCGAAGTTGCCGATTGATCTGTTCTCCTGTGATCGATTTTGCGAAGATTCGGCTCGGGGGTTCACTAAATGACCGTCAGTGCAGCAGAAGAGGACCAAAGATGCAAAGTTCTGTGGGGAAGATCATGTGACCAGGCAGTCACTAGATACAATTAGTGCACTGCAAGAGAGAGGGCAGGGCTCAAAAAGAGGTGTGCCAAAGCTTGTTTCAGAAGAGGCAGGGGATGTGCCTTTGTAAATGGTTGCTATTGAAGCAAAAAATGCGTGTTACATTATAATACATTAAAAATTTAATTTCAAAGTTTTTTTAAAAACAAAAAAACCACAATGCAACAAGTATTTTCTTATAGTACAGAACGGATTTATTTAAATTAAAAAAAAAAAAAAAAAAACGTAGGATATTGCTTGGTCTGAAAAAAAGCTGAAATCATCATCTACTGTCCCAAATGAATGTTTGCCCACCAATGTTCTGACTTGCACAACTGACATCACATCATGCCCTATTTCAAAATGCCCAAATCAAACACCATAACATAAATTCAAAACAAATGAACAATACACAATTAAACGAACCCTTTCCCATTTAAAGGGCACTTGTCACTGCTGTCAAAGGGCCCGTTCTCAAGGGGTCCATGGTTCCCTGCTTTATTGTAATCTGGTGCTCCCTTCTGCTCCCTCCCTGTTACTTTAATTTCTGTTCCTCCCCTTTCTCTCCGGTTCTTTCACTTTTCAGCTCTTCCCTGCATTGCTTCTTACCGCTGTGAGGCCTTCTCAACAACAGTTTCTTGGTCAGCTTTGGTGAAAATGGTGAATGGGCATATCAGTAACTCGTGGCAAAACAAGTGCACATATGCCCTTAGTGTTTGGCTTTCAGGTGTTCATTTTAGAGATAACAGTTGTTAAAAATGGCCCTTCTTGGGAGGTTACTACTGCCATTCCCACGCCTTCGGAGGAGGTTCCCGTGGTAACAGCTGATGCCAGGGAAGTAATACATTGGTTAAAATTAAAAGAAGTAAGCATTAGAAATAGGTCAGCACAACATCAACGGTGACTTCATATTTATAGTTTTTGGGAAGATTTCTGCTTTAAAGTTCCCCGTGCTCCTTCACCCCCCCCCCCCCCCCCCCCTTCATATTTTTGTTATTTAGCTAGGAAGCAGGAGGTCTCCACATCTGAACCATGTTCATTTTCTGCTCCTGGGACACTGTGATTCCTGAGAACTTATCCCTGATGGTGCCCCTGGTAACATCCCTCGATGGGTAAACAATATAGAGGTTTAAATCCAGTGCCGCGGGAGATTTAAGAATCATGGGACTACCTGCACACGCCTACAGAGGTAAGTATCTCAGGGGTCACCGCGACCCCAGAGCTGACATTATGAGGTTCAGCTCCCGAGATTCATACCGTACCTATTCAAATAAAGAATCCATGCTGCTCTAGAAGGCAGAAAGGCATACATTTGTGAATATGTCCCAGTGGTATAATGTAACAAGAGTAGAGCTTATTTTCTTTCCCCGTCAAATGAAAGGGACGACGATGATGAAAGTGAAATATAAGCACAAACTCCAACACTAATATGTGCTCTTTCTTTGAGACCTGAATTTTAACCTGAATTGTGCGTCCCGATATGTGGCATAAATATTTTCCATCATTCCTCTAATATTTTGCTAAATTTAGTGAAGAGAAGAAAAAAAATGTCGAGCAGGTTTTAAGTTCAACATTTTGAGAAAAAGAGCATTTGACATTTTTTCACAAGAATGTTGTGCCAGATAAATCGCCTTTAAAGAACAATTCTGAAAGTTAATTAATCAATGTAAAGGTGACTGAAAATAGGGTTTAACCGCAGTTGCAGCCAGCTGTTTAAGAAGGCTATGAAACCTAGCCAGCTGCTTCAATAGGGGTATGAGCAACCGTCAATATAGATATGTATCGCAAAAAAAAATACCACTTGTGAGCACATTCACATGTCTCAGACAGGTCTGCAACCCTGCCTGTCCCCATTATCTGTTAAAGCAGCAGTCCAAGCTGACGATTTCATTTGTTTTGTTTTTGTTTGTTTTTTAAATTACAGTTTTTCCCCCTTTAAATATGTGCATCAATACAATTCACACAATAAGTAATTAGTGAAGTTGCCGATCGATCCGTTCTCCTGTGACCGATCAGTGAAGATTTGGCTCGGGGGTTCACTAAATGGCTGCCAGTGCAGCCGAAGAGGGCCAAAGATGCAAAGTTCTGTGGGGAAGATCATGTGACCAGGCAGTCACTAGATACAATTTGTGCACTGCTAGAGAGAGATCAGGGCTCAAAAAGGGGTGTGCCAGAGCCTGTTTCAGAAGAGGAAGGGGATGTGAATTTGTAAATGGTTGCTATAGAAACAAAAAATGCTTGTTAAATTATAATACATTAAAAATGTAATTCAGAGTTGTTGTGTTTTTTTTATGCTACAAGTATTTTCTCATAGTATAGCACTGATTTATTAAAAAAAAAAAACACATGTAGGATATTGCTTGAACTGCAGCTTTAACATACAGTGCTTCCACTGCAGCCAGGAATTCTGGGAAATGACATGCAAATGAGCACACAGTTATGCACGTCTTTAACCCAGGCTGTGCTGAAAAACTGTGTAATATAGCAGGCATGTGCTAATAGGGGTCCATGTTAAAATGGACAATAAGTAAAAGGTGACACTAAATGCTCATTTGCATGTAATTTCCCAGAATCCATGGCTGCAGTGGAAGAATTGTATACTAAGAGATAATGGGTATAATCATGGTTGCCAACCTGTCTGAGACATGTGAATGTGCTCATAAGTGATATTTTTATTAGCTGTACACCGTATGATGGACAGTGTTTGTCTTTTTTTTTGTTTTTTTTTACCCACCATAATTTAGATAATGTGTACAGTAGGTGTGTATCCAAACTACGATCCTAAAATTCAAAGAAATAAAAGCTTGTGTTTGTTTCTCCAGTAAAACGCTTTTTGAGATAAAGTTATATATCTGTACTTATTACCGCGCGCCTCCCCTTGGAAGTGTGCTGCTGGTAAAAGGATTGGCCTTACATACATGGAAAACAAAAGAACAGATCCTGTGCTCCTACCAAATTGGGCTAAAATATACTAGTGATATGGTTACATTTAGAACCTGCTAAACTGAGTCTACCTTGAGGAGGTTGGCCGGCTTGAATCATGATCAAAAGATGCAACCACATGACTCCTTTGTTACACAGACTTAGCTTCTAAATGTAAACCTGTCACTAGTATATTTTAGCCCAAATTGGTAGGAGCGCAGGATCAGTTCTTTTGAGAATATATATAATATGTGTAGCTGTTTGTTTTTTGAATACAATTACCTTTTGGATTACTCCTTGCTGTATGCTGTCTCCTTTATTGGTTTTTGGACTGGTAACTATAACTATACTGTGTGTTTTCCTATGGGACTAGCATCTGCCTTATGTTGTACACCAGTGTGCTGACTGTCTCTGCGTTACTGTGTGTGTGTGTGTGTGTGTGTGTGTGTGTGTGTGTGTGTGTGTGTGTGTGTGTGTGTGTGTGTGTGTGTGTGTGTGTGTGTGTGTGTTTGTTTAGCCCTGGTAAGAAATTGGGCTATATGTCTTTCCTCCTACTGGTATAAGTCCTGCTAAGGGCAGGCTGCCAGTAGTTATCATGGGTTTCCCCCGCTTCAAGGCCTGGCCTGAGTGGTGGAGGTAGGCCACCTGACTCTGTGTCTAAGGCAAGAGACATAGGGGAGGGGCCTGCCAAAGTCATAAAGGGCGGTGCACAGTCAATTTAGTGTGTGTGTTCCAGCAGAAGGAGTGTGTCAGCTCAGAGAGCAGAGTTGGAGAGTTATGTATTACATTTGGAGGAGCTCAGGCAGGCCCTGAGTAGAGCTGATAGACCTGTGGTGGACCAGTGCCCCTCACCCTGCTTAGGGGGTGAGGGAAGAACTAGCCCCACCCTGAGTGCCTGTGACTTGGGGTGGTGGCAGGGGAACAAAGAGCCCCAGACAGCCCATCCTGAAGGGGTACAGTCTGGAGAGAGAAGACCTGTTGTACCTGATACTGCTGTGTGCTGTGTGCTGCTGCGGATAATGAAGAGCTGCTGCTACTTGTTTTATAAGAGACTGTGTGAGACTGAAATCTCTCGCCCCATCGAGGGGTTCTCTTGAAGGATTTCACCCTACCCTGATGGGGCTTGCCAGCAATGGAGGTGTTGCACCACTAGAACCAGATGAAGGCATGTACCCCAGAAACCTGTCCCTGTTGTCCCCCATACCATCGCGGGAGACTCAGGTCCTCCTGTTCCTCACAGGTATGCACCACCAAGACACATGTAGCCAGACCTTAGCACACCCTAGGGGGTTCGATCTGCGACCGGGGGGGGGGGGGGTCTGAGGGTTACATTTGGAGGCGAGCTGCTGAGATCTAGAAACAGGACAGGTTTACAGCGAAGCAGAGCTGAAAGTGTTAGGTACATCTTCCATGCAAGTGCTGTAGAAAGTAGGGCGCAATTGCACATCAGGGGTAGTCAGGAGAGTATGTCCTCTCGCACAGTACGCCCTGGGTGCCCTAAGAGGGTGTTGTAAGAAGGGTGTGAGGCTATAGCTGTTCTAGTCCTTTGAGGCAGATAGTGTATGGCAACTGGGGGGGTTAGCCTGTTAACTAGTCCAGGGATCATGGCCCAGGGTCTGCACTATGTGTGGTCAAAAGTAGGAGACGCCCGTACTTAGGGAGATGCCCGGTACACTAGCCAGCACCCACATAAACCACACCACAGAGTAATTGCAGGAGCCGTCAGCGAGTGCGGTGTACCAAGAAAGAGTTCTGCCTAGCCTGGGGTATGCCATACATCATATCAGTGGGTAAAAGCAGTCAGAGAGCATGCAGAGAGTATCAGAGAGTATCCGTGAGAACAGTCAGTGTCTAGGAACGAGTTATACACTAGACACTGAGCGTAGCGCTGTTGTACATTTGGAGGGCTCACTAAAGATGGCGGCCGCCAATACATGTGCTCTGCGGAGCATGAAGGAGTTAAAGATGGCGACAGCAGCGTCATTCACGGCCCAGCAGCTAGCAGCTGTTTCAAAATGGGAGTCCCGCCAAGCCTGGATCGTGCACATGCCGTGTGCAAGCAAGCTGCAAGAGAAATGTGGCGAGATGCAGGGGTTTGGCGCCAAACCCAGATCCCCTGCAGAAGGAGCAGAGCGGCGCGAAAGCCAAAGATACACCCACTTGTGCAGTGACTGGCCGACAGAAGAAGCCACGTCACGCTGAGCGAGAGTGTGCCCCTCCTCTTGTTTCCACCAGAGGGAGGGGGCACTGCAAGAGCCAATCTGAATCATCCTCTCCAGCAGAAGGAGGGACAGGAAGTGAGAGCGAGGAACTTCACTTCTGTCTGATAATTGAAGAGAGAGGAGCTAAGAGCGAACTGAACTGTTCAACCCCCGCGTCAAATATGTCTGACTTAAATATGACACCCTTTCAGTTTCTAGGAGGCTTCCTGGTTGTGGAGGTTGATGGCCGAGAGTATCTCCGGTGCCTGTGCGTACACTGCAGGACACCCAGACCGGCCCCAGCACGACAGCACGATGCCCTCAATGTGGCACGTTCTATCTATGGCCTGTCGAGCCATGGCCTATGTTGAAGACGCCACGAAGTGCCTCGCCAGGAACCCTAACGGAGGCGGCAGAGAAGGTGCCCTGGTTCCATGTATCACCGCTGAGGTGGGGACCGAGGCCCAGCCAACCGGAGCAACAAAAGATGCCCCGGCGGAGAAAAGCGCGACCGCAGTGGAGGTACCGGAGCGGGCCCGTTTCGTACCAATACCCACTGGCTGTGCGGCAAAAGACCCAGGTGACTCCCTAGCGGAGGAACCGGCAAAGTCGTCTTCGGAGGAAGGAGATGGCCTATCATCGGTGGCGATGCGCCTACCGGCGAACCACCCCAGCTGTAATAAAGATGGCGGTCCACTTACCAGAGAGGGGGAGCAGACGAGTCCGGACACCCCCCGACGGCGAGCGCTGGTGCGGCCTGAGCCGCGTAGAAGTCCCCCCATGGTGGCGACTCCAGTGCAGCGGAAATGGGATCCGAGACGGCTCCGGAGGAACCAAAGATCACCAGCCGGCAGCGAAGCGGTAAGGAGACACCCCCATCCCCTTACTCCTGCCAGGCGAAGACGGAACCTGCAGAGGGCGAGAGAGAGAGGCTTGAGTCCTACCTGCCCGTCCGCGACCTGGATGGTCCACCACCGCCCCTTCCGGTGCGAGACCACGGAGCGGATGGAGATTCCGCAGCCACCAGCGATGACGTCACTTCCGGGTCCGGCTGGCAAAGAGGCCTGGGAGCGTTGTTCTCAGAGAGGAGAGTGGCCATGGCAGCCGCGCTTGCAGCACTAAAGGCCAAAGGCGTTACACGAGGAGCACGAAGTGCGCCGGAGAGGGCAAGTCGAAAGATGCCCACTGGTCGCGGCATTGCCCGACTTATAGACACTATACCGGACATTGCCGATGCCCCAGTCACAACCCCTAGCGCCATTGCCCCGGCCACTGCCCCTGCCCCGTCACGAGTCAAGACACCGGGCCCTAGCGGGGATAAGTTAACTAAGAATCCCAAGTACTCTACAGATTGGAGGGATTGGGAACTCAGTGATGAAGGGTCGGATGGGGAGATACCTTATGCAAGTGTTATTCATGTACCTAATCCTGTGCCTTTTTCTCCTGTACATAGAGGTAGGGCCCGAGGGTCCCATACTACTGCAGAAGCGGGTCCTGTGGGCAAGGTGGTACAGAAGATTAACCCCACAATTTACACAGATGATACAAGAGGTAGACGCATGGGCTCGCACTCTACTGAGGCGGCCACGTCAGGTGTGTCCTCACAAGTGGAATCAGATACAGGTACCAGTGTAGGGTCAGGGTATGAGCACCAAGATAAGTGGTGGGCACCTCTGTTCACCGGGTACCACAAAGGAATGGACCGTACGCGGTTCTTGCTCATAAAGAATAATATAGTTGACCATTGGTGGGCTATAAGTGCCTTTTCTCCCCAGGAGGTGGCCGATGAATTAGAAAAGAGATACATGGAGATTGAGCAGAAGATCATGAGTCCCAAGGGCCCCGCCATTTTGTATGATGTTGCCCCAGAGGAGCCTGAGTTTTGGGTACTGCCAAGCAGGGCAGGTGACCGGAAACTAACCAAACAAAGCCGAGCAGATAGAGCCATAGTGGATAGGTATAGACAGTCTCATGGCTGAGTTCCCCTATGTGCCTGGGCCTATTATGCAGGAAATAGAGGAGCAGAGAGATACCTGGCTCCGGGAAGCAGTTATGGAGTACCTTCGAACTAGGTTCGGTAGGGCGGCTTATCACAATGAGGACAAGGTCTGTGATGTTATACGGGCCTGGAGCATTGGGAGGAGCATCTACATGCATAGTATAGTGTATCGGCCGGAGTATGGGTCGGTACAGCCCTATTATGTAAAGGTTACTGATCACAATGGGCGGGAAGTTCGTAAGCCTGACATGCGTCATTATTATTAGTTAGGTTCTCCATGTTGGGAGTTACCGTCATGTTTTATCGCCATCTGGGTGGAACCTTCTGAGGTATAGACACTAATAAATTTGTGTTTGTTTTCCAGATTGTTCACCTGCAGGATTGTGCTGCTAAATTTAGGTCCAAGTGGGGACCATTAAGGGAGAGTGTAGCCCTGGTAAGAAATTGGGCTATATGTCTTTCCTCCTACTGGTGTAAGTCGTGCTAAGGGCAGGCTGCCAGTAATTATCATGGGTTTCCCCCGCTTCAAGGCCTGGCCTGAATGGTCGAGGTAGGCCACCTGACTCTGTGTCTAAGGCAAGAGACATAGGGGAGGGGCCTGCCAAAGTCATAAAGGGCAGTGCACAGTCAATTTAGTGTGTGTGTTCCAGCAGAAGGAGTGTGTCAGTTCAGAGCGCAGAGTTGGAGAGTTATGCATTACATTTGGAGGAGCTCAGGCAGGCCCTGAGTAGAGCTGATAGACCTGCGGTGGACCAGTGCCCCTCACACTGCTTAGGGGGTGAGGGAAGAGCTAGCCCCACCCTGAGTGCCTGTGACTTAGGGTGGTGGCAGGGGAAAAAAGAGCCCCAGACAGCCCATCCTGAAGGGGTACAGTCTGGAGAGAGAAGACCTGTTGTACCTGATACTGCTGTGTGCTGTGTGCTGCTGCGGATAATAAAGAACTGCTGCTACTTGTTTTATAAGAGACTGTGTGAGACTGAAATCTCTTGCCCCATCGAGGGGTTCTCTGGAAGGATTTCACCCTACCCTGATGGGGCTTGCCAGAGATGGAGGCGTTGCACCACTAGAACCAGATGAAGGCATGTACCCCAGAAACCTGTCTCTGTTGTCCCCCATACCATCGCGGGAGACTCAGGCCCTCCTGTTCCTCACAGGTATGCACCACCAAGACACATGTAGCCAGACCTTAGCACACCCTAGGGGGCCCGATCTGCGACCGGGGTGGGGGGGGGGGCTGAGGGATATGTATATATATATATATATATATATATATATATATATATATATATATATATATATATATATATATGTAGCCAGGTCACCCTTTGCCCCCTTCGACCTCCCTTGGAGCCTCCGTGGCCACGAGCGATGGCGGGTACTGCCGGAGGCCAGCGGCAGACCCGACGGCCATTCCGGAGGGTGGGGGCCGAGGAGGGAGCAGCACGTCTCTCCCTGCAGGTTGCCGGGGACGCGATTGGGCCGTTGCTACGGACGCGGTCGCGTCGCTAAGGTCCCGGCGGCGCGGTAAGCCTGGCGCCGCCATTGTTCTGCGCATTGCGCATGCGCAGGAGACAGCTAGCGCGAGAGGCCCCCGAACAGCTCGCGCATGTGCAGAAGTAGGTAGGGAATACAGCCAGCCTTTAGAGAGTCGCGTGAGAGTAGGGATAGACAGGGAGATGTTGTGGCGGCCATTAGGGGTTAGTGCAGGCACAGGGAAGGTGCGCACGCGGCCCCAATGTAAGTACAGCCTCCACGGGACTACAACTCCCATGAGGCTTAGGGCCAAGCACACCAGGTGCGTCAGTGTGGCCAATGAGGGCCAAGGATCTGCAGAGGGAGCAAGTGGATACATTTGGCGGGCTGGCAGCTACGTTAGTCAGTCAGAGTCAGGAGCCCAAGGAAAGAGGTAGGGTGCAGGAGTCAGGGACTCCCTGCACTAGGCCAGCGGCCCTAAGGCCCAAGTTAGTCCTGATTTCCCCACCAGGTTAGTGAGTGTTGCCAGGGATAGCCTCAGGTTAGGGACCCTGTCACTCATGGTAGTTAGAGCTGGGGAATAGGAAGGGATAAGGGGGCTGGTGTTAGTCTGCAGAGCGTTGCGCGTAGTATGAGGCAACTGGGGGGTTTATAGCAGTAACCAATCCGGGGAGCCATGGCCCAGGGCCCGTGCTACGAGTAGGGTGGGTGCAGGGACCTACCTGCATAGGATAGGCACCCCGCATGCCCTAGGAGTTTCCCCTTAAGCCCCTTAAGGATGCTGTACTCTAGGGACGGCCTATAGTGCAGTGTGTCACGTTGCTATATCGTCAGATAGGGACTCTGCGGATGCTGCGGTTCCAGTGACGGAGTTCGGACCCATGTTGGGGTCCACAGAGAATATCGCCAGGATAGGATCAGACGGATTCATCGCACGTCTGACCCTTTGTGAAGCGTTGCTGATCCGAGCACGGAGGTATCTACAGTTCTAAGTGCACCAACGGGCCCTTAGTGTAACTGTGACTGCGCAGTCACCCACGTTCTCTCTGCAAGAGTGCGGGACATTGGGTGGGGTTCTGTGGACACTGGGTGGGATCACCTGGTGTTGGGGAAGCGTCCTGCAGGATGTCGCAGTAAGTGTCTCCTCTAGAGAGGGACACCGTTTAAGTTGGTATTATGATGTCATGATGTGTTATATTCTGTACCTAAAGTAAATAGTATTAGTTATTATACCCCACTGTGTATGTGATTATTGTGTTGTCCTGCGAGGAACCACTCCCCCTCTGGTGGGAGCCATCGCAGGTGGAGGCGCTGCACCTATTGTAAGTGGTTGTCCATAGTATTGTAATTGCCCCAGGTTCCCCGTGGCGGAAGCTCAGCCCTCCTGTGAGCCAACAGGTAATGCACCACACACCTGGTAACACGTATGTTTCTCCGCTCCCACAGTATAATCTGCGATCGGGGGGGGGGAAACCCGTTACATATATATATACAGTGTTCGACAAATCACCCAAAAATCTACTCGCCCAACCAAAAAATCTACTCGCCACCTAGTCCCGCCCCCGCCCCTAACCCCGCCCTAGTCCCGCCCCAACCCCGCTTTAAAATAAAATATATAAATAAAATACATTTAATAAATTCCTAGTCAGAACATTCGTTTTTGACATAAATGAATTTATTGTATTACATTATACTACAATTAGTCCTTTTTACGTGTGTGTGTAAATGTCGGATCTAGAAATAGAAGCCAGGTGTGAATGACTAGTTTCCGGAACCCCTTAACCAGTGTCTGGAAGTCCCCACTTCACAATATCTAAAGCAGCAATCCCGCCTGGGATCTTACCTGATCCGCAGTCCCTCAATGTCCAGGTACCTCATTCCCGCAATGTTATACATTGGAGGGGATGTGTTCCCTACCTGTCTTCTGGGTTAGAGGGGATTCCGATGTCTTCCGTGTGAAGCTTGAGTCAGAGCTGGAATAAAGCAGTATAGGTTATTTCGGTGTAGTATAGGGCAGTTAAGATATATAGGGTAAATAAGAGATCCAGAGTGTGAGAGAGAGAGACACAGAGAGACAGAGAGAGAGAGACACAGAGAGACAGAGAGAAAGACACAGAGAGAGAGAGGGGGGGAGAGGGAAGAGAGAGGAAGAGAGGGAGACAGGGAGGGGGAGAGAGGGAGGGGGAGAGAGAGACACACACACACACAGAGAGAGAGAGAGAGAGAGAGAGAGAGAGAGAGACACACACACACAGAGAGAGAGACACACACACACAGAGAGAGAGGGATACACAGAGACACACACACACACAGAGAGAGAGATATGAGAGAAAGAGAGATATGAGACACACAGCGAAAGAGAGACACACAGAGAAAGAGAGACACACAGAGAAAGAGAGACACACAGAGAAAGAGAGACACACAGAGAAAGAGAGACACACAGAGAAAGAGAGGCACACAGAGAAAGAGAGACACACAGAGAAAGAGAGACACAGAACGGGAGAGACACAGAGAGAACACACACAGAGAATGAGAGACAAAGACAGAGAGAGTGCGGCAGAGAAAGGGCGGCGGCGACAGGGAAAGGGCGAGGGCGACAGGGAAAGGGCGAGGGCGACAGGGAGAGGGCGAGGGCGACAGGGAAAGGGTGACAGGGAAAGGGTGAGGGTGACACAGGGAGAGGGTGACACGGAGAGGGTGACACACACTCACTCACACAAACACTCACAGACACAAACACTCACAGACACAAACACTCACAGACACAAACACTCACAGACACATACACTCACAGACACATACACTCACATACACATACACTCACAGACACATACACTCACAGACACATACACTCACAGACACATACACTCACAGACACATACACTCACAGACACATACACTCACAGACACAAACACTCACAGACACATACACTCACAGACACACACATACACTCAGACACACACTCACAGACACACACACTCACTCACACAAACACTCACAGACACATACACTCACAGACACATACACACACAGACACATACACTCACAGACACATACACTCACACAGGCAGACACACACTCACAGACACTCACAGGCACACATACACACACACACACACACACACACACACACACACCAAGAAATGGAGCCGGGAGTCACACTCACCAGAGGTATGTGGGTATCTTGGGCCTGGGGGGCGACATCAAGGTCTGCGGGTGACATTGGGGGGCCTGCGGGGGACATTGGGGGGCCTGCGGGGGACATCGTGCGACATTGGGGGGCTTGCGGGGAACATCGGGCGACATTGGGGGGCCTGCGGGGGAAATGGAGTGCATGTGGGGGCCTGCGGGGGAAATCGGGCGACATTGGGGGGCCTGCGGAGGAACTGGAGTGCACGTGGGGGCCTGCGGGGGACATTGGGAGACATTGGGGGGCCTGCAGGGAACATCGGGCGACATTGGGGGGCTTGCGGGGGAAATCGGGGGTATGTGGGGGCCTGCGGGGGACATCGGGCGACATTGGGGGGCTGCGGGGGGAATGGAGTGCACGTGGGGGCCTGCGGGGGACATCGGGGGGACCTGCGGGGGAAATGGAGTGCACGTGGGGGCCTGCGGGGAACATCGGGGGGCCTGCGGGGGAAATTGACATCCGCACGGCCACACCAACTTCCCGATGGGAAACGTGGCCGGACGGTGACGCGCTGGATCCAGCAGCGAACTTTGCTTGCGCGTGCGCACGCGCACTACCCGTGTGCATACTGTACAGAGCTGTCAGCCTGCAGCATTAACCTGCCCGCGCGGGATCCAAAGGAGCGTGGGACGGAGGGGAAGCGCTTCCCTTGCTCCTCCCGCCCCTGGCAGGGGGCAGAGGGGGAGGGGGAGAGAGAGGCTGACCCAGAGCTGGCAGAGGGAGGGGGGAGAGAGAGGCTGACCCAGAGCTGCCAGCCGGCCCTCTTCCCCCGTCAGACCAATCAGGGAGAGGAATTATTTATTTATTTAAAAAAAAAAATTGAACATTTTGGCGCGAGCAGAGGAATTAATAGAGCCGCAGCAACGGCTCGCCAGCGGCCTAAATCCACCCGCCGCGGGCGAGTAGTTATAATGAATTGTCGAACACTGTATATATACTGTATATATAATATATTACTTGTACTTTTTTCTTTAATGAACCTGATTTGATGTTTTGCACCAAGAAGTCCTGAAAGTTTCCAAAATATGTGCTCTGAAAGCCACTGGTCTTCCCTTGACCTTACTATGGGTATAGGCAGCATCCTAATAGGCTCTGGTTTTCATGGAGTGTACTGGACCTCCGTGTTTGAGTATGTGGCACTGCTGCTTTAACACTGAGTGCTATTCTGAACTACAGTATATGTCTAGACACAATGAATTTTCATTGATCACTTGCTGCACTGCAGCATTCCTAACCTAACCAGACCTCAGCTGGAAAGACAATAAAGCTTATTCTGCTGCTCAGAAATACGGGTATCCTCCTCAGTACTTCTGTTTATTTTAATACTAAGAACTCTATTTCATGTAGCGCTTTTCTTCCAATGGGACTGAAAACGCTTCACAATTACAGTATAGTGCGCAGTACGCAGCTCACAGGAATTGTTACAGACACAGTCCCTGCCCAGATTAGTTTACAATCTATGATTTTGGTGCCTGAGGGACAGGAAGATAAAGGGACCTGCCTAAGATCACAAGGAGTTGAGCAGACCGGTTCCCCTGATTCACACTCGGTGCCATTGTTTATAGAGTCAGTGTCTTTACTCCCTGAGCCTCTCCTTGTCCCTATTTTACTCGTCAATCTTATGAGATTTTGGAAGTTAAAAAATTCAGGAACTCAAGCATGTAATTTCTCAGGATAGGTGGTCTGCAATATCTACTTCAGATACAGTAATTAACAAAGGGACCTTACAGGCACATTGCGTGTGTCAAACTGAAAAATACAATTTTCCTGTGAAATGGTTATTGGAGGCATTTCTAGCCTTTATGTTTTTTTTATTTACCATACATGTGTCAGAAAGTAATGTGTGGGGTGCTTACATATAGCATAAGTTAGTTTAGAAATGTACATATTCTTATAATGTGTGTTTGTATAACTCCTCCTAACTACTATGTCTGGTGCACACACTTTTTTTTCTTCCTTTAAACAATCAAGTAATCTGAATTAACTGGTAAACCCATCAACAGTATATCAAATGTGAGTACATGATCACTATGGTATTTAGCCCCTCTGAGCTATCCAGACATGCCAACTCTTCAGTCCTTGGTTTTTTTTCTAGTCAAAAAAAAGTACACATGCCTTGCACCACTTGTGTGAAAATGGCATATACTGTAATTGTCTATCGGGGGGAGGGGTGGGCGCGGGGGGTGGGCATTCTGTCCTCTGTGGCAGGATCCCACCAAAACTGCCACCAGCATAAATCTGAATAGAAGAAGAATAGGTTAGACACTCACATATTGTATAATATAAAGGTCAACTCAGAACATTTATTGGTGAAACGAGACCAAGTGCACAACGTTTTAGGGTATAAACAGCCCCTTCGTCAGGGAGAACGTTGGCGTGGGAACACTTACACAGGTTGGAACATGTTTATTCTGAGCAATTTCTGTCTTTACTGTAGTCGATCGTTTTTTTTATCACTTTATTTTCTTTCATCTGCCATAACCTTCTCATAACCAGTAGCTCTGAACATGGTACCGGTATATGGTTACATGTACTGTAGTATGCGTAGCTGTAACATATGCTAAAAGTTTGCCAGTACAGTATATGTAAAACAAAAGTTGCAAATAAAAAGGACAGAGGGGAGGATTCACTACTCTCTCGTTGCTGAATTGAACGGCAGTAACGTGATCACTCTGGGATTGTGGCTATTCGAGTTCAGTAAATCTCTTGTAATGTAGAAAAGTAAGTGCTGAAAACAGAAAGGAAACAAACTTTGCTTGAAATCATGCTTCACTCACACACAGTTCATTGGTTTTGGCAATGTTCAGTCTTCTAAAAAAAAACATTTGAAATTGTTCCTATCCTAATCTAAATTGGACATTACTTTTGGCCAGATTTTTACATATTCTTTTAAAGTACAATACTGGGTGTCACCAATTGTTTTGATGGGGGGGTGCCCTACCATACAAAGTCATGATTGCAGCAGTCAACACTTGACTTGACACACAATATCTGCGCGTTGGACATACCCTGTATTAATCTATTCGTGTTGGTCTCACCAGGGAGTCGCCCAGCGCTGTGCCGCGCTATTTGCAGCAGATTCTGCAATACCCCTTTAGCATTGGAGGATTTTAGGAATCATGAGTTGGAAAATGATTTGCTGCCTTTTATTGATGATAATCTTATGAAAAGTTAAAAATTAAAGTTGGAAATGATGGTCTGGGAGATCGCACATGGCAAGCAATCTCCGGATTACACATTTATATATTTTACTTTAATTCTGTCAAAAATAGTCTATAGTCTAGTACACTATAGTCTATACACTGAAGCATACGGCTAGATACTACACTTTACTACCTTCAGTAAGAGAAAAGTTTATAATAGCTGAATGTTAAACTTCTTCTTTTTTTTTTTTCTTCTAGTATGCAAGTCACATTTTCTTTGTGGGTGCGTCAGAATAAACTTCTTTCTTCATAACATTTTGACCTACACCTAAATTCAACTTCGGTAAGTCAAACTTTATTTTTTGTTGGTTTCCTTGAAATATAATAACCTGTACTTGGTAATCAGTGCAATTCCACGAGACAGAGCAGGGACAGAAGAATCCCTGGAACCTAAAAATGTAATCCTTGTGCCTGTGTGGTGGCACAGTGCTGGCTGTACTGTGTCACCGCTTACCCACCATGTGGAAGTGCTGTGTCGGCCACCCTTCCCGCTTCTTTACCAAACTATGGCTCTTAACCATTCTGCCTGGCTTCGAAGTATATATAGCTCAACCCCATTATAGCACAATCCGCTACAACGCGAATCCGCTTATAACGCGGTCTGAGCGTGGCTTCCGAGATTTGAAAACCTCTATTTTGGGAGGACTTACCGTCATCTTGATCTCTCTCCTCACTTCATAGTGCTGTGTCCACGTGCTCTCCTCTATGCAGCTGTCACATGACACAACACACTTTTTTAAAACATTCAATGCTAATGGACACACACACCTACACCATGTGGGAATTGAACATTAATACAAGTTATGTGTGACACGACAGACCCTATAAATATATTTATTCTTTACAGCACAGTGCTGTAAATGTTAAGTTTGTTTCTAGAGTCTATGACATCACACAGTCCCTGTGGTTTAGGTACGGAATTGAGCTAGCATATGAAAGATTCTGGGTTTGATTCCTGTATGATATGGTATAATTTATAAATTATACAATATAATAAAAATAAAGAAATAATTTATAAATTATTATTTAAATTTTTTTTATAATTTATAAATTATACCATATCATACAGGACTCAAACCCAGGACCTTTCATATGCTAACTCAATTCTGTACCTCTACACCACGCACATCTTTGTAAGTACAGTGCCTGGTTTGGTGGTTACTATGTGGCTATGGGTAGCTTTATTCCTGTCCCCCAGCTTACATGTACCCTAAAAGAAAATGTAGGATGTTTTGTTGGACTTCTGTTGTACCTGCATTATTGTTCTCTACAAAGATATGTTTACAGATTTAACCGTGATATTTACAATACATAATAGATCCCTTGCTTATAAAGGTTGGCTAACAAGTGCGAAAGTAAGGATTTGTCATCTGCAAAAGGGAACAGCAGTACTGTTCTGGTGGTCACTGTATTCTCTAAATAAGAGCTGCTCAGTATGGAAAGGTTGTAAGGGTATCACTTCGTCACAGAGTTTTAATTTTCTTTAAAGCTTCTTTGAATAGATGTAAGGATTTTGTGAGATGACTTAATATAGAAAAATTACTGAGTTGGATTTTAATTTTAAACTCTTTTGATACAAGTGATCATATTTTATATAGCCACATCATTTGAAAGAAATAATATTCAAGAACAAAAATAGCGACCAGTAGCATAAAGGATACAGAACAAGATTAAGACGTTTACTTATTTTATTAACATTTGTCACTTGAAAAATCTTCCTTACATCAAGGGAAGTTGCACTTAACCACTTGGTAATATTATGTCAACAAACACACTGTTCAAATTAGTATCACTTGTGTTGTGATCTAAAAAGGGATTTTGAGAAAATCCTTGTACTGACATAACTGAACAAAATGTGGGTGTAGAGGGTGATCATAATTTGTTTATCTTTAACGGAGACAGGAAATTTATTTTCTGCCGTGCATTGCGTCAATTTCATTGTCCTTCCTGTATACAGTAGCTTGGCAACCTTTGAGACATTCTTTTTAAAATGAACAAACATTGCAATCTACGTACATGTGGTATATCCTGAGACCTTTCAGCTACAGTACTTGTTGTAGTCTTGCCAACTATGGATAAAAAACAGCTTATTGGTCAAGCTTCTGAAAAGGGGCGGTTCCAACTCAAAATGCAAACATTTCCTCATACTTAACCAAATCCGCATGTACTATTTTGAACTTTATTTTTATTTATTTTTACTTGCAAATGCAAACATTTTTATTGTCCATTTTGCTCCTTTGAGAGAGCATACTGTTAAAATTGAAATCAGAGCCACCTTATTACTGGTGCCATATTTATTGTTGGTCAGTCGTGACAGAACACAAGTCCATTTTATACATGCCACCTTTTCACTTTTGTGGAGGCGCAAGGCAGCTGCAGGTGTACTGGCAGCCATCTTACACAGTTACATAGTAGGTGACGGTTGAAAAAAAAGACATAGGTCCAAGTTCCACCTATGCTAAATGTAGATGACAGATACTTATCCTATATTTGTATTTACAGTATTTTGATTCAGAGGAAGGCAAACAAAAAAACACCCAGTGAAAGATCATCCAATGATATCTCATAAGGGGAAAACTAAATTCCTTCCTGACTCCAATATTATCAGATTAATCCCTGGATCAACATCCTTCCCATGTATACTTATTTGGTATATACCTGTATACCTTTCCATTTTAAAAAGATGTCCAACCTTTTTTTTTTTTGAAGATATCTATTGTATCTGCCATCACAGTCTCCATGGGTAATGAATTTCACATTTTAACTGCCTTTACTGTAAAGAACCCTTTCCTTTGTTGCTGGTGAAATCCCCTTCCTCCAACCGTAAGGACCCCGTCCTTTTCCATGAAAGATTCATCTATTTTTTTCCCCCCCATTTTAATTTGCAAGTCACCTGTTTATTCTTGTTTCCCAAATTCGTAACTTTACATGTATCTGTATTAAACATCATCTGCCCTTTTCATGTCCAAGTTTCCAGTCTATCTAAGTCCCCTGGAGAGAAATTACAACTTGCTCGAATTTTACTACTGTACCTTTCACACTTTAGTGTCGGCAAAGATGTCAACTTTATTATCTAAGCCAACCTCAAGGTCATTAATAAATAAGTTAAAAAGCAACGGTCCCAGTACCGATCCTCGAGGTACTCCACTCACAACTTTAGTCCAACCTGAAAAGTTCTCATTTACGACAACTCTCTGCTGTCTGTCCTTCAACCAGTTTTCAATCCAGGTGCAAATATTTTTACCTAGTCCAATTTCTTTATTTTGTACACTAACCTCTGTTTTGGCACAGTATCAAAAGCCTTGGCAAAATCTAAGACCACTGCATTACCCTGGTCTAAATTCCTAATTGCTTCCTCAAAGAAACTCATAAGGTTAGTTTGGCACAACCTGTCCTTCATAAATCCATGCTGACTACTGATAATTTTGTTCCCTATTATGTATTCCTGAATATTATCCCATGCTAAACCTTCAGGTAGTTTCCCCACTATTGATGTTAGGCTTACCGGTCTTTGGTTACCCAGTTGTGAACAAGCTCCTTTTTAAAATATTGGCACCACGTCTGCTTTATGCCAATCTTATATCATATCTGCCAATGAACCGTAGGTCAGCAGTGTAGTGTGAGGAAGCCCCCCTCTCTTCTTTTAACAGTGCCCACATAAAACATACAAATAACGACAGACTCGGTCTGGAAGTACAAAACCCCTCCCTTCATCCTCTCACCCCTCCCTTCATCCTCTCCACCCCCCTCCCTTCATCCTCTTGCCCCCCCTTCATCCTCTTGCCTCCCTCCCTTCATCTCACCCCCTCCCTTCATCCTCTCTCACCCCCCTCCTGTCATTATCACCCCCACAGAACAGCCAGAGAAAACACACACACACACACACACACACACACACACACAGACACACACACCAGGACAAAACAGAACAAATACACACAGAACACAGCCTCAACTCTGCTACATGCTTTTCCTCCGTTCTTTGGCCCCACCCCAAGGATCCTGCCACTTCCTCCTGATTGGCTGCATTACACAGCAGCAGTCAATTCGAATGGAGGAAGCTGCCCAGCCCCCTAGGAGCAGCAGCCCAACTCTCTCCCTGCTCTGGGAAATCCTGCGATTGGTTACTAAGTCCAGAGAGGTAATACTGAACACATACATGTGTCCCCGCCCGCACACATACATGTCCGGTATTATCTCTCATTTTTTACCGGACAGAGTAACCAAATACCGGGCTGTCCGGTTCAATACCGTACACCTGACAACCCAAAGTAGGAATAGAGAAGTAAAGTTCTTATTACAGGAAAGAGTCATTACATAATGTATATTATTGGGGTTTAATTAAAGTACCTTTTTGCCTATGGATTTACCGTGCTCCCTTTCTGCTTTCTGCTGTTCATTTATTTTTTTTAGAAATTCATGTAAACAAAATAAAGGGAATAAAATAAGCAGAATGGCATTACGCTCCTAGTATGAAATAACCTGCCTAGAATCTCAAAGATAGATCTAGTGCAACCACAGTGAGGCTGAGATTATACCAAGTGCTGCAGGGCGGCAGCGCTATTCTGTGGCATCACCCTGCGCTGCCGCCGAGCAGCATCTTGATTATGCCAGGGGGAGAGAGCAGAGGAGGCTTGGAGGCGTGGCTGAGGTGTGGCCGCGAGCCTCATTGGCTGAACCGCTCACGTGACACGGCCGTCGCAAGATAAAAACAAAATCCTCTGCCTCTTCCCCAGCCGTTCGCTTTGCAGTACGGTCGCGGTGCGACCGTCGCCAGCAGTATGAGCAGTTACATGCGACGCCGCGCGTTTTTGTGGGTTGAATCACTGCTTAAAAATCACACATTTAGAGTCAATCATGTTGAATGCATGTTATAAAAAAGTAGTTGTAAGTAACGTGGTTTTGTTGTGGCTGATAACTGTTTTTTTTTTTATTAGTTTGGTTATGCCATTGTGACGCAGTACATTGTTAGTTGGAGCTTTTGTTCTACTACAGGGCCAGTTGCATTGAAAATGGATATAGGCTTTAATGCCACCCTATACTCCAATAAGTCTATCATTTCAATGTTTTCATGTAAGGTATGTATGTATATCTTTATATAGCGCCATTCATGTACAGTACATTGCGCTTCACAGCAGTAATAACGTGATAATCATCTGTAGCCATGGCTGGTCCAGGGCTATATTTTCTGCCCCCAGGCACGTAAGTCCTGATAGCTACAGGCACTGTCAGGCTACCCCTCCCCCCCCCCCCCCTCATGCAACCTCCTTGAGTGGCAGGAGGGGAGGCGTGGTCGGTGAGTTAACCAATCTGGCATTATAGTCATTCCAGGTCTCCCCCTCCAGGGGTTGAGACATGCAGCCCAGTTCTCCCCCTCATGGGGTAGAGGAGTGGAGCTCTGAGTCTCTCCCGGCCGGGAGAGAGAGACAGGCCTTCAGCTCCTCTTGGGGTTGATTGCCTCCCCAAGATCTGAATATAGCACAAGGCCTCAAGACTGCTAGAAGGCCAGTACCATCCAGAGGTCTGGGACCCATCCTAAAAGATGACGCATGTGCTGTAATATCAACTGCAGTGGCTGCCTCAATAAATAATCTTTTTTATATACCCCTGCCTAAGTAACAGTCTATTGGGTAGGGGTATGCGAGAAGTCTGTCATGGTGGGGACTCTCTCCAGGAACCCTGGAGCCTGCTGTGACTGGAGGCGCTGACACCACGAGAAGAACCTGAGGGATCACCAAAAGCCTGTTCTGTTTCCCCCCTACCATCGCGGAAGCTCATCTCTCCTGGACCCCAACAGGTATTTAGCACCATGACACCTGTAGCAGTAGCAAGATCTCCCAGAGGAGGGGGGGGTGTGAAGCAGCGTTACACATATATATATAACAAATAATACAA